>NC_133500.1:5213383-5215708 GCF_025370935.1 Choristoneura fumiferana
AACCCCGGCTCGCACCTCTGAGTTTTTCGAAATTCATGTGCGGAATTACATTTGAAATTTACCACGAGCTTTGCGGTGAAGGAAAACATCGTGAGGAAACCTGCACAAACCTGCGAAGCAATTCAATGGTGTGTGTGAAGTTCCCAATCCGCACTGGGCCCGCGTGGGAACTATGGCCCAAGCCCTCTTGTTCTGAGAGGAGGCCTGTGCCCAGCAGTGGGACGGTATATAGGAAAGAAAGAAAGAAAGAAAGAAAATAATTTATTTATAACAGCAATGAAACATAAATTAGTAAATATAACAAAAAGAAGTGTTGCCGCTATAAAAAGGTCCCGGCTCAGCATATCGCTGGTTGAAAACCAGCACTGTCACATCACGGATACAGTCAGGAGCTGCTTCTATAAGCTTAAGGTGTTGTACAAACTGAGACCATATATAAGTGAAACCTTACGTATACAATTGGTGGAATCCCTTGTGCTATCTAAGTTAAACTATATGGATGCAGTTTTTGGCCCACGGCTTCTTGCTAAATCAAAAAAGCTCATACAGCGTGTTCAAAATGCTTGTGCACGTTTCTGTTTCCAGATCCCGTTGAGAGCTCATGTTACACCATTTTTGAACAGGCACTCAATCCTTAAAATGCAGCATAGACGCAAACTTCACATGGCTAGCCTGCTCTTCGGTGTTCTTAAGTTTAAAACTCCGCTGTATCTGTTTGAAAAGCTTTCCTCAGCAACTTGCATCAGGGCCCGGGCGGCTAGGCAGTGTGCGGCACAGCTGTTCACTCCCCGGCACGCGTCTGCAGCATTTAGAGGTAGTTTCCGTTATGCAGCTACAA
This sequence comes from Choristoneura fumiferana, assembly GCF_025370935.1. Classification (NCBI taxonomy): domain Eukaryota; kingdom Metazoa; phylum Arthropoda; class Insecta; order Lepidoptera; family Tortricidae; genus Choristoneura; species Choristoneura fumiferana. The sequence goes on from NC_133500.1 coordinate 5,214,222, forward strand.
AGTGCTGGAACAATATTCCTCCTCCAATAAGGAACCTGCAAAACGTCCATTCTTTTAAAACCAAATTAAAGAAGTTTCTTTATGAGCACCAGAAAGACCAGGAAACTTTGAGGCATGATACAAGTTGTATTTAATTATAATTTAAACACTTACAATATTGGAGCGTCCCATCCCTCGGTTTGTTTTGCTATTTTTGAAGTAAATGTAATATTTTTGTGGCCTGTATTACTCTGTTAGTTTTAATTCACAAATTAAGCTCTCTTATTCTTTAAGCCTGTTCGTAGCTCTTATTCGTATCGTTTTAACTTAAATTTCTATCAACATTGTTATTATTATTGTTCCCCTTAATGGCGATCAACATTGTTCGCGTTGTCTGCTGATGCCATAATTGTAATTGTCATATGTCAATGTCAAATTATTCTTATCTTTTTCATTACACTGTTGCCATGATAATGTGGGCTATACAGCCAACTTATATTTTAGTCTCGTAGCTATTTTTGTATTTGTTTTGTTTTGTGTGACTTTCCGTAATTTCACTCTCCTGGCTCCTGGCTGGATATAGGCTGGGATGAATAATAATAATAATAAATAAATTATCAAAATCATAATAATTCGAGGACACAAACTCTCGGCCTAAGTCAGATTGTCCCATTTGGTCGCTTTAGAATGAAACTTGAACCCTGAATGGGCGAATTCTTTTTTTTTCGCATCGCCAGGGCCTTTGTGCCCTGTAATGATAGTCTGACTTCGGTCTGGAAGACTTTCGTAATCAAAACATTTGGACATAACATTTTTAAGCGGAAGACATCGACTTGAAATGTGTTTTTGTTTTAAATTCTAGACACAAATTAACAATACTATATGCGCCACTTTAGGATTTATGTGGACCTGAATTTAAATAAACTGAAAAAAAAACAAAATTCAACATTAATACGAATTACTTTTTCTTAATAAAATTCACACATATGAATACATCTATATCTGTGATGAAATTAGAGATGTTATGTAACTACCTACCGCCTATTGTTTACCCTAAATTTATGTGTCTATGTAATTAGGGTGCCATACCTCGAAAGGAAAAAACGGAACCCTTATAGGATCACTTAGTCGTCCATCCGTCCGTCCGTCTGTTACTTGACACCAATTGACCTAGTCCCAAACTAAGCAAAGCTTGTACTATGGATACTAGGCAACGAGTAAACAATACTTATTTAGATAAATATCTACATACATAAAATACATATTAAACATCCAAGACCCGAGAACAAACATTCGTATTATTCATACAAATATCTGCCCCGGCCGGGAATCGAACCCAGGAGCTCAAGCTTCTTAGTCAGTTCTCTAACCACTTGGCCATCCGATCGTCTGTATAACTGAAAACTTGAAAGTCGTTTGTTTAAAAGCGAGAGGAACCAGGAGCCGTATTGCCTAACGTTTCTGAGTTTCGCGATCGCAATCAAATGACAGTTTTTTTGTGTATAAGA
>NC_133500.1:5221265-5247218 GCF_025370935.1 Choristoneura fumiferana
CTAGCTTATATACGTCCGATTGCTGGATACAGGCCTCCTCTCGGAAGACAAGAGAGAGGCTCGGGCCATAGTTCCCACGCGGACCCAGCGCGAACTGGGAACTTCACACACAATAGTTATTTGTGTCACAAGGGAGCAAAATGATGTACTTACGGCGAGGGCGTACATTGAATCCAGAATGTAGCGAGGATTCTACAATAGAATCCTGAGCGTAGCGAGGGATTCTAAAGTAGAATCCTGAGCCTAATGAGGGATTCAAGTGTTAACGCCAAGATGAAAATAACTTTGCTCCGAGTGGCTCATACAACTTTTCACACCAAGCATTATAAACTTGAAAAAAAATATCTAAAATATTATTAAAGAACAACCAGCATAGAAATGGCGTGGCTTTACAATTATCAACTTCAAAAAAATGGCATTTGCAATAAAATATTTAGAAAAGCCTTGAACAGAAAAGTTGCACTTTGCTCCCTCTCGTCAGGGAGGAAAAGTTACTTTTCTGAAGGAGAGGTGTGAAAAATCTTTTTTGTTTGCACGATGTTTTCCTTCACGTAAAGCTCGTTGTAAATTTGAAATGTACTTTTGCACATTAGTTTCAAAAAACACAGAAGTGCCAGTCCGGATTTGAACCCACGATCCCGTGCTTGAGAGGACATAGGTCAAACCACTAGGCCATAGCGCAGCAGCGTCTAGCACATGTAGATTTTAAAGTATTTAGGTGGTTCAATCAAAACCCTGGAAAATCATTTAGTATTGAGGAAGGTGGTAGGACCAAAATCCTTTTGCCATAAATATTTTGACGTTTTGGAAACGGTGAAACAAAAAAAGTGAGTCGCGTCTTTGCTTACCTATGTATGTATCTTATTATCTTGTTAAAATAAAGGTAGCACGATACCAATCCAACCATTCCCTGTTTGCTGACCTGAAACCTTTTCAATGTATACAGACAAAATAGCAATTGATTACAATGTTACTGTAAAACACAACAGTCTTCAACAAAGGTAACGTTTTCTTTGGCCAAAGCTAGTGTTACCTCACTATCGATACTTACAAAATCGATAATTTTTAGTCGGGCCATCTGCCAAGAACTTTTTCTCGGGAACTCGTGTATATACATACAAACTGAAATATAATTAAATTATTTTCCATTACATTAATTTACACTGCCTAATTAATTATCTTCCGTTTTATTTCAAATTAATACATCACATCATATTAAACTGTATATCAACAAAAAGATATAGGTAATTAGATGAGATGTGTCTATTACTATTGCCGGGAAATCAAAACCTACAAGGTAAATGATAAGGACCTGCGCAAAGTAATGCCTGATTTAATGAATTACCTACTTGCAATAGTTTGAGAATGTGTGAGTCAGTTTGAAGGTAAAGATAGTTCTTACAGCACAATTAATAAGAAAAGTCCATCTTATCTGTAACTTATCAAAAATGAAACCACACTGCGTACATTTTACTTAAGAGCAGAAGTCTGCGTTATCTTTTTAGTGAAGATATAGATGCAGAATAAAATTTCCAAAATATGACCGAAACGTCGTCCTACGGCTGACACTATGATGACTATGATTATACATGCCTACAAAATTGTATGGAACCCTCGGAATACATCCATACTAAAATTATAAATGTGAAAGTTTGTAAGTGAGTGAGTGAGTGAGTTTGTTTGTTACTTCTTCACGCTGAAACGGCTGGACGGATTTGTATAAAATTTGGCAAAAAGTTAGTTTATAACCTGGATTAAAACATGGGATACTCTTTATCCCGATATTCTCACGGGATAGGGATTAAATCTCTAAATAACAACCGCTGGGTTTAGAGTCACCAAATTTAGTAGGTAGGTAGCTGGACGTCTGGAATAAAATTAGGCTACTTTTTATCCCGAAGTTTCCACGGGATAGGGATAAAATCTCGAAACAACAACCGCTGGGCTTAGAGTCATGAAATTTGGTATGTAGATAGCTGGACATCTAGAATAAAACATATCGTACTTTTTATTCCCATATTTTCACGGGATAGGGAAATATCTCGAAACAACAACCGATGGGCTTAGAGTCATGAAATATTACCTTGATTGTTTTTAATGTAACGTCAATGAAAACAACGATTTAATTTTCGGGAATTCCCATGGGAATTTTTAAAAATCCCGGGATTTCAATTCAGCTGCTGGACCTAATGATTTACGTGTGCAAAGCCGCGGGTAAACACTAATACATCCATACTAATATTATAAATGCGAAAGTGTGTGTGTTTGTATGTTTGTCCGTCTTTCACGTCGAAACGGAGCGACGGATCGACGTGATTTTTGGCATAGAGATAATTTATGGGCCAGACAGTGACACAGGCCACTTTTTATCCCGGAAAAATGCCCAGTTCCCGAGGGAACAGCGCGATAACCGAATTCCACGCGAATCATGCCGCAGGCAAAAGCTAGTATAATATGATAATCGATAGACAGTTGATTATCGACTATCCGGTAGCAACCCTAGCTAAAGTTGCATTTGTACGTAAGATCCTACAAAGTTGCCGGAACTATGCGAGCTCCCTCAAGCACTATTCTTTACAGTTAACAACCGGAATGTCGGACAAATTGTTACTTTAAAATGTATTGAGTGCGAGCCACAGAGCTAATATTGAATATGGAGAGCTATTACTATATTATTATTATACCCCTTATTGTACAAAAGTAAAGAAGGAGACTAAAAAAGTGAGGAGAATTTATACCGACTATACAATACATCGTGAGAGTGGCGAGAAACCGGAGGATGCAAGTGGCGAGTTGTCGTTCATTGTGGCGTTCTAAGGGGGAGGCCTTTGTTCAGCAGTGGACGTCTTCCGGCTGATGATGATGATGACAGCACAATAATTGCTTTTGTCTTTGTATTGACAAAGACTCTTTATTGTACACCAGAAATAGTAAGCGATAGAAAAAACAGATACACAGAGAAAAAATTACAAGGTAAGCAATAGGCGGCCTTATCGCGTAAGAGCGATCTCTTCCAGGCAACTTTTTTTACAGAAAGAAGGAAGGACTAGTTTACAACAGGTGGTGCATCAATAGTAGATCAGAACATTAAAACGCAACGGAAATACATCTACGAATACATACATAATTATATCGTACATATAACGTACGTCTAAAATAAATATAGGCAGTGAGATAAACAGCAACAAATAAATAAATCATCATCATCATCCCAGCCTATATACGTCCCACTGCAGGGCACAGGCCTCCCCTCAGAATGAGAGGGCTTGGGCCATAGTCCCCACGCGGACCCAGTGCGGATTGGGAACTTCACACACACCATTGAATTGCTTCGAAGGTTTGTGCAGGTTTCCTCACGATGTTTTTCTTCACCGCATTGCTCGTGGTAAATTTCAAATGTAACTCCGCACATGAATTTCGAAAAACTCAGAGGTGCGAGCCGGGGTTTGAACCCACGACCCTCTGCTTGAGAGGCGATGGGTCAAACCACTAGGCCACCACGGCAACAAATAAATAAATAAATTAATTATATTGCTATTCGTTGCACTTTAGTTGCTACCATCAGTGCAACACAAACAATGTCTTCGTACAAAGAAACCTGGTCACTTTTTATGTGTCACTAAAATGACAGAAAGAGAGAGATAGCGATATCTATCGTTGAAGCATTATGTATGTGTATCTATTTATTTATATTTTTATGATATTATTTTTTGCATTCGTTTCTGTGTCTACCTAATTTTTATTTTCATATTGCTAACCGAATTTGCTTTTGTGGTAATCAATAATAATAATTATTTTAGTGATATGACAATAATAGTCTAGTGTACTACAAACTTTACGTCGCGTTCGTGAAGTTAACGAAGAAATCATTTTTTCCCGTCCGTCTGTCTAAATAAATAATACATTAGTCATTCGAACTTCTCAAGTTATTCCACCATTTTCATAATAGGTTTTCCTGTAAAACGAAGGCAAAAATAGTCATTTTTGCGTTCCTAAAATAACTAAGATTTATAGGGATTTAAACAATATAATATTGAACTATTAAGAAAACAATCAAAGCACATCATGCTTCCTACTATTATTATAAATTTTGCAGGTGCAAGGTCCGCCCGGATTGCTACCACCATCTTGCTCGCTAATCCTGCCGTGAAGCAGCAGTGCTTGCACTGTTGTTTCGGCGTGGAGAGTAAGACAGCCGGTGAAATAACTGGCACTTGAGGTATCCCATCTTAGGCCTCTAGGTTGGCAACGCATCTGCAATACCCCTGGTGTTGCAGATGTTTATGGGCGGTGGTGATCTCTTACCATCAGGAGACCCACTTGCTCGTTTGCCATCCAGTCAAATAAAAAAAAATGCGAAAGTTTGTAAATATGTTTATTTGTTTGTTTGTTTGTTACCTCATCAGGTCTAAATCGCTGAACCGATTGAGATGAAATTCGGTATACAGATAGTTTGAATCCCCGGAAGGGACAAAGGATAGTTTTTATCCCACAGTTCCCGTGGGATAGCGATAAACAAATCTACGTGCACAGACAGAGTAGCGAGAAACAGGCTAGTATATCTAAGATTTAAAATAAGGGGAATAAGTTTGAATTTAATTTTTAACACAAGATTATTTTACTATACTTGTATTTTCCTTCAACTTACTTATATACCAAATTTCAAAATCAACGTGGTCTAAAAAAAGTTTTGAAAATTCATTTTTTACAAAACTGTCCAACTAACACTACAAGACCGGACCGGAAAAAAACCGTCCGGAATGGGGAAAAGTGCATGAATTAGTATGTAAATTTATGGCGTTCCATATCGGACCGTAAACAATCGGACAGTTTTGTGCACTTTTCCCCATTCCGGGCCGTTTTTTTTCCGGTCCGGTCTTGTAGTGCACAAGTGCCCAAACAGAAGTTCATCTCTGTGATAGACAGACGGATGGACAAAGCATTAACTATAGTAACAGGGTCCCTTGGAAACAGGATAATTGAGAAAATCATCCTCCAGTATGATAGAACATGATAGTAATATTCGTATGTAAATGTTGTTCAACAAATGTTTCCGGTATCCAATAACATAAACTTGGTATGTTGTTCCGTCTATGCGGAAGTTTGTTTGTTTGTCATGAACTCCTAAACTTTAGAACTATTGTATATGCAATCCTTGTAGGTGTTTAGACTAGTTTAACACCCTTCTAAGATAAGGGGTGTTGTTAGGGGGTGAAGAAACAACAGATGTGAAAGGAAAAAACAGTCAAGCGCGAGACAGACTCGCGTCCTGAGAGTTCGATACAAAGTATAAGCTAGCAAAACAATAAGTTTGTTTTGTTTTACAAGCTTTTATTGAGTTTCACCTTTCACCTGTTTATTTGTTTGTATTGGAAGCTAAATTTGACCCACTGCCAGTAGTCCGTTCGACTTGAAATTTGGCATACTTATGAAAATTTGGTGACAATACAATAATCTGGCAGTGACAGCTTGGTGGTCCTGCCAGGATCGTCTCCGCAGGAAGGAACTCCTCAATGGTTAATAGTACCGACGTGAAATTGGGTACGGATAACAATCAACAAAAAGTACAGTCAGCAAAAAGGCTTGTATTAAAAAATAAATTTTTAACAAAATTTAATTTTAGTGTTTTTGGCACCGAAAAAAAATCGAAAAATAGGTAGTAGGTAAATTTGAAAATTTCGCCGTTTTTGCTAATAGTTACGAAAAATGGAAAAACGAGTGAGTTGAGGGGAGATTGCATCTCGAAAAGTGTTAGGCTTCCTCCGGCCAGGTGGAGTGACGATCTGCGAAAGGTTGCTGGTGGAAGCTGGATGCGTCTAGCCGAGGACAGGGCGCAATGGCGTCTCATTGCGGGAGGACTAAGTCCAATGCTGGACTGCTAAAAGCAGATTTGAATTTGACATTTCAAATCAAAATAAGATCAGCATAATAGCTTGAATTGACTGAAGATTTTAGCAAAAAGATATTTTTAACTTTGAACCGCTTTACAAACCCTTTAATATCCTTAACGTAAACAAAACAACGCGGATCACGCTACATTTAACCTTCTAAAAATAACCAAACGGCTTTATTAAGCCGTTAAAACGTCGTTAAAAATCTCATTACATATTTTTTAACACTAAAGACGGCCAAACGACGTCTGGGTCTTATCGACCCCTTAAAATGTTTATAGGCGACTGTTTCAAAAACAGGGTTGAATATTAATGTGTTAACAACTTCACCCTCACCCTTCATCCCAGCCTATCTACGTCCCACTGCTGGGCACAGGCCTCCTCTCAGAATGCGGCTTGGGCTGTAGTTCCCACGCGGGCCCAGTGCGGATTGGTAACTTCAAATACACCGTTGAAATTCCTTCGCAGGTTTGTGCGTTTCCTTACTATGTTGTTTTTCACCGTAAATCTCGTGGTAAACACCGGTTTCCAAAAACACAGGTGCGAGCCGGGGTTGGGACCTTTCTTCATTTCTTTAATTATCACCTTGTATTAGCGCTAGATAACAACAAATTTGAACACACGATCCCTGTGCTTAAGAGGCAATAGGTCAAACCACTGGGCCACCACATCGTTTTCTTGAAGTACCATCAGCCAAATAAGTGGTCTATCAATTTTTAAACAAGATCCTATCAAATGAATGTGTCGCTAAAGTCGAACTTTCAAGTTGACAGACACGTCTATTGGCATTATTGTTTTATGACATGCAAACGATTATCAACTTTAGAGTGGTAGACCACATATTTGGCTGATGGTACAAACATAAATAAACATTCATTATCATCATCATCCCAGCCTATATACGTCCCACTGCTGCCCAGTGCGGATTGGGAACTTCACACGCACCATTGAATTGCTTCGCAGGTTCGTGCAGGTTTCCTCACGATGTTTTCCTTCACTGCAAAGCTCGTGGTGAATTTCAAATGTAATTCCGCACATGAATTTCGAAAAACTCAGAGGTGCGCGCCGGGGTTTGAACCCACGACCCTCTGTTTGACAGCTAAATAATTACCTTTCTTTTTGCCTTTGTCGTAGTCGGATAAAAAAGTATTTAATGTCTGTGTCTGTGGACGCAATTGAGAAAGCAATATTGCATATTGCTTGCATTGTAAAAAAGTAAACTTTATAAATATCCAATGCATTCTCGGTAAATACCTACTGAATTCAATATTTGCTACGAGGACTTCTGATTTGATTCAACGACACGATTACGATACGTTCTTTAAACTATAGATCCAATGACGTTAACATGCAGTACGTGGCACGCTTGGCAAAAAACTATAATTACAAATAGAGCCACGAGAGTTGATGTAAATGATTACACACACAGCTGCACGAAGAACTGATTGCATAAGGTACATGGCATGTTCTTGTGTGCGAGACCTCTACTCTGGTACCTATATGATTTCTTGATTCTGTAGATACTACGCTTTGCACCCTAAGACTTCGTTACTACCAATATGTGCGAGGATGCGTTGCGAGGAACCCAACGAAGGTCCTCAGCATTCCGTGCTGCGTGCCATACCTCTACACCACCACTGGGCAGGAGTCTAGACACAAATTTCTCCAATGCGCCACTCATTTCAGTCTGCTGTTTTCTTAGTCACTTAAGCAGTGACACTAGCGACATCTATGTTTTTAGCTCGTCATCGAGAGACGTCAACATTCCTTCGGAACTAACCGCTCACCCGGACAAGAGATGTCGCTATTAAGCAATCAAATTAAGACCGCCTTTACGGCCGAGAAACTGCAGTTTTCAAAAATACAAACTGAGACATGGATGCACAGAAAAACCAGAAAAAGAGACCAGCGCTGGGAATCGAACCCAGGTCCTCAGCAATCCGTGCTGTGTGCTTATAACCCCTCACCACCGCTGGACAGGAATCTAGACACGAAATTTTTCCTATGCATACATATCTCAGGTTACTTATTTCTACTACGCTACTTATGCAGCAGCACTAGCGACATCTATGTTCCGCTCTCATCGAGAGACGTCACACTCTTTCGGAACCAACCGCTCACCCAGACAAGAGATGTCGCTACTAAGCAATCAAATTATGATTGGTTTTTGGAGTCTTTTTGTATTTTTTATTTCAACTCCAAATTTGTTACTTTTACGGGTATTCCGTGAAACCATATCGAAAATACAAACTGAGACATGGATGCACAGAAAAACCAGAAAAAGAGACCAGCGCTAGGAATCGAACCCAGGTCCTCAGCAATCCGTGCTGTGTGCTATAACCCCTACACCACCGCTGGACAGGAATCTAGACACGAATTTTTCCTATGCCATAAGAAAAATTCGTGTCTGGTTTTTCTGTGCATCCATGTCTCAGTTTGTATTATCGATATGGTTTCACGGGATACCCGTAAAAGTAACAAATTTGGAGTTGAAATAAAAAATACAAAAAGACTCCAAAAAACCAATCATAAACTGCAGTTTTTTCCGTTTTTCTTTTCTAAAATATCAACTAATTGTGGTTCGCGAAAAGATGATTCACGCACGCTCGGGATAGTTGCACGATTGTATCGAACCGGCCTGAAAGGGTAAGGCCTCTTGTACACACACGGTTTATCGCCGTGAAAATCTACGCTTAATTCGCCGCGTGTAGGCACGGTCGCCAGTGTTGTATGGATCACTATGAAAGCTTGTAGACGTGCACGGCGCACACGGCCGCGACCGTAGATTTTCACGGCGATAAACCGTGTGTGTACAAGAGGCCTAAGCCAATAGAAATGCTTCATTTATTAATGTATCTTCGCTAAGCGACACAATACATCCTCGCGCATCTTTGGCGGAAACGTATCCTAAAGCCCCCCCAAAGACAGTCCAGACTTATAACCCGACCTTAATCAAAAAATTCCAAGGAATTTTTACATCACAAAATAACAAAAAAATCGCGTCGTATAAATCAGCAGTCCAGAGCAAAGATATCAGAAAGTTTTAAGAGCTTCGAGATTAAAATCTTTTTTTTTCTAAAAATTATGTCGTTTGCGAAGCTTTGGGCGGCGAACGGTTCAAAGGGACCGTTTTAATTTACAGAGATTCAGTAATGGAAATAAATGTCTTGATATAATTTCTGCGTCTTCTTAACCACCCACAACCAAAAACCCCCCTAGTGCGAGTCGGACTCGCGCAAAAAGGGTTTTGTACCATTATCTAAGTATACAACATTAGACATAATAATAATATCACGGGACAATTCACACCAATTGACCTATTTAGTCCCAAAGTAAGCTTAGCAAAGCTTGTGTTATGGGTACTAAGCAACGGATAAATATAATTATATAGATAGATACATACTTAAATACATATTAAACACCCAAGACCCGAGAAGAAACATTCGTATTTTTCATACAAATATTTGCCCCGACACGGGAATCGAACCCGGGACCTCAAGCTTCGTAGTCAGGTTCTCTAACCACTAGGCCATCTGGTCGTCAAAAAAACACAACAACAACATTAGCAAAAAAACGTCAAAAAAACATTTTTTTTGTATGGGACACCCCTTAAAATACTTATTTTATTCTAATTTTTTTTTTAAAGTGATTATGCAACTAATGATTCTGTGAATATTTCAAGCGTGTACCTGTTGCCGTTATTAATATCAAGCAAAAAACGGCAAAACACGTTTGTTGTATGGGAGCCCCCCTTAAATATTTATTTTATTATGTTTTTAGGTGTGTTGTTATAGCGGCCACAGTAATACATAATGTGTGAAAATTTCAAGTGTCTAACTATTACGACTCAAGAGATAGAGCCACGAACGACGAATGGACAGACAGACAGATAGCGGAGTCTCAGTAATTTCATTTTCATTTCATTTCAATAGGGCTCCGTTGGCACCCTTTGAGTACGGAACCCTCAAAAACGATGTTATAATTTTGACGCCAGTGTCTGTCTTTTGGTAACATCGTAGCTCTCAAACGAATGGGCCATTTTCGATCTGTTTTTTTAGGTGAAAGTGAGTACCTCCTTGCGAAGGTTTTAAGCTACGAGTCTGTTTGTTGATGATGATGAAAGGTAATCACGTTTTACTCGCTACTCTACGACTCTAGACGGGTCTAACATCTGGTAGCATGGTGTACGGTTGTGTTGCTCTGAAGATGAGCTCTGGTTGAGTTAGAAACGCGTCAGTGTAGTGGTAGTGGTGGTCATAGATGAGTTTGTGTTATTTGTGAGTGTTCTTACAGTGTGGAGGTGGAGGAACTGCATGAACGCGCATATTTTGCATAAGCTTGGCTATCATAAGGTCGCGGATGAGCAAATAAATTCTTTTAGTTCATTGATATGGACCTCGGCAAAGTTACGCCTTATTCAATATGGTCTTTTATGGTCAACTAGTGTCTACCTGCGGCTTCGCACGCGTAAATCATTTTGAGTTAAAATTCTAGGATTTTACAAAATTCCCGTAAGAATTACATCGTGTTCCTTATGCCGTGGAAATAACGGGATAAAAAGAAGTCTTATGTGTTATTCTAAATGTCCAACTATCTACTTACGAAATTTCATCAAAATACGTCCTGATGTTTTAGCGTGGAGAAGTAACAAACACAGACACACATACAAACATTCGCTTTTATATTCTTGACATTTAGGGGCTGTTTCATCATCCATTGATTAATTTTATTTGACGGATAAATGTGATGCCGTCTCCTTCTATTTGAACAAACCAAATAGAGATGGCATCACATTTATCCGTCAAATAAATTTTATCAATGGATGGTGATGATCCACATTATTACATGTGACTTAACCCATTCAACAGACAAACTTAAGTACACCAATGGAACATAATCAGCACTTACATGCTGCTTATCGGCTTTAGAGACTCGAACCACTTCTGCTTACAAACCATCCCAAAAAACTCCATTTCAATCACATTTCTTTACCGAAATATATCACAGCACAACAACATAATGTAGTATTTTTTCACAACAAAAAGCCGTACATCATCCTTAACTTTATCGTGCCTGAAACAATGTATCACGTACACCGAACGCTTTGTTCCGGAATCCGTTTCCGCTGCGTTATATACACAGCAGTGTATAATATATAGCGGAATAAATCGCTTGGATAAAAGAGTTGAGTTCCGTCAGACGGTTTTCAAGGAAAGGGTGTACGGATAAATTATTGTTTTAACAATGATAATAGTAAATAAAAAAATTATAAAACTTTTTTACAAACTATTTACTAAAAAATACTTTCACAAAATATAACTAAAATTTCAACTAAGAAGTCCCCACTTAATAATATTATAAATGCGAAAGTAACTGGCTGTCTGTCTGTTACGCTTTCACGTCGAAACCACTGAGCCGATTTTGATTATTTTTGGTATATAGGTAGTTTGAACCCCAAGGATCAACATTGGATACCTTTTATTCCGGTAGAGGGCGCCACCGCGTGATAACCTAGATCCGCGCAGGCGTAGTCGCGGGCATAAGCTAGTAGATAATAAATGATGATATATGGCAGAAATAGGTGTGCTTAAAACACATAACTACTCGTCGAGTATATTATATTCGTGATTACAATAAGTAACTGAATCTTCTCCGTGCTCGGTTTCCAACTCAGGCCTTTTTATTAAAACAGGAAATAAACGAACCAATGAACTCAGAAATAGGTGTGTAAATAATTGCTTGTGACAAAACTTAATTTACCTTCCAAACCATCAACGCGTAAGACATCTTAAATTACCACCCTAGGGCACCAATCTATTGATTACTGAATTACCTTAAGCAGTACAGCAATTATTTAAATTAAAAAGCACCCTCTTGGTATCGTCTTAATAACCCCTACATAGCCTTCAGCATTGGAGGGGGGTCTATAATGTGGCATTTGGTGGTGAGGGGTAAATAATATTGTGGAGGTGCTTTCACGCTGGTGAAGATTCGATTAATTGCTTCTAAAGTAATTGACATGATGTAGATATTGAGATTTAAAGTGGTTGGTTTGTAAACGTGCTTAAAGCGTTTTTGTTGGGAAATAGATTAAAGTTTTAGCATTGAGCAAGTCAATTAATTGGTAATTTTTTCACTTCCGTTAGCGAAAATGTTTTTAGTTTTAGTAGGTGCCAATAGAAAAAGGAAGATTTAACGAATTTGAAATACGCCGATATAACATGGAAAACTAATGTTTTAGCGGTACCTGGGTGATACTCTGCTATTATTTTAGGTTTCGTAGTCAAAGGTTTCAAACACATTTAATAATAATAATAAAGTAGGGCCAGATACAGAAGGCGGTACTTCTGGACACGGCACGCATCATCCGGAGGTTCCTCACTCTGCGGCCCTGACCACCGGTAGCTTGGGCCCTGCCCTGTTACCGGCGGCAAACTAGGTTAGGTTTTTATAATATTTTTATTTTGTATGTACTTTTCTGTATTTTACTTCTTATAACTATTATAAAAACCTAATCCTAAGAATAAAAAAATAAATAAAGAGAATAATAATAATAATATCACGGGACAATTCATACCAATTGACCTAGTCCCAAAGTAAGCTTAACAAAGCTTGTGCTATGGGTACTAAGCAACGGATAAATATAATTATATAGATAGATACTTAAATACATATTCAACACCCAAGACCCGAGAACAAACATTCGTATTTTTCATACAGATATCTGCCCCGACACGGGAATCGAACCCGGGACCTCAAGCTTCGTAGTCAGGTTCTCTAACCACTGGGCCATCTGGTCGTCCAAAACATTTGTCCATTTCTTTATCACAAAGCTACCTTTTGAATCGTACAAAGTGGACAGTTGAAAGTATTACTGTGTCCTACTATGGTCGTTATATCAGCAACCAAATTAAAAGTGAAAGAGGATCTTCAGCATGAAAAATGTTATTTTTAAATGGTACAAATAGGAAAACTAGACTACACAGTTTTCGAGTTATTTTTTTATTGTAGGTTGTAACTCGTGCCTTCACAATATGCATCGCTTCCTGGTAGGTATCCAATTGAGCTAAAATTTAGTATACTTATGAAAATCCGGTGACAATACAAAATCTGGCATTGAAATTTTGGCTATCTGACCAGCATCGTCTCCACAAGATAGAACTCTTCATCATTCGGTATAAAAATTAGTTTATAGACAATGCAAGAGTACAGTCAACGGAAAAATCTTGAAATTGAAAATACAAACTGAAATATAGATGCACAGAAAAAACAGAAAAATAAGACCATCACTGGGAATCGAACCCAGGTCCTCGGTAATCCGTACCGCGTGCTATACCGCTACACCACTGATGGTCAACGGTACCGACACGAATTTCCCTATGCACCTCATATCTCAGCTTGTGTTTCTTACTTAGTCACTTAAGCAGCGACGCTAGCGACATCTATGCCGTAAGCCCGTAAAACCGACCGACCGGATGACCGTAAAAGTAAAAATTTGGAATTGAAATAAAAAATACAAAAAGATTCCAAAAAACCAATCTGAAAAAATCTTGCATTAAATAAACTTGTTTAACTAAATTTTATACTAAAAAAACGTCTTTGAACTCATAAATCATTACTTACATCTCCGCCACCTTGCCTGCCCCCCAGCAAACTGTCAAATTTTAAATCTAAATGCAAATCAAAATGGCTGAGGCTATCAATCTACGAGGAATCTGTACATCGCTAAAGCATTAATATTCATTGTATGCTTAGTGGTGCAATAAGTGATGCTTTATGTTATTTAAATCGACGGTGGAACTTTTCAGTTTGCGCAACTTACCTTATAATTGCCTCGACGAAGTAAATAATGTGTGCATTATTACACACTAGTATAATCATCCCAGCCTAAATATGTCCCACTGCTGGGCACAGGCCTCCTCTCAGAACAAGAGGGCTTGGGCCATAGTTCCCACGCGGGCCCAGTGCGGATTGGCAACTTCACACGCACCATTGAATTGCTTTGCAGGTTTGTGCAGGTTTCCTCACGATGTTTTCCTTCACCGCATAGCTCGTGGTAAATTTCAAATGTAAAATTCCGCACAGGGTACGTATTATAATGTATAAATTTAAAATACATATCGGTTGAAATACATACAGTTGAAATACCGAAAATTATAAAATATAATGCATCAAAATATATAAAATTATTTGACATAAGTTCTAAAAGCATAAGCTTGAAATGCATAGTGGTCAAAATATATAATGGTTACAACGCATAATGGTTCTTAGTCATATGGCACAAAATGCATATTTTCATAAAGTATACGTTCAAAATGTATACAGTATGTTTACAAATACATACTAGACACTGAATTTTCACAAAGAAAAATGCATATATTACAATTCTGGCACTCGCCGGCCGCTGCCGCGGCACGCTCGCTACGCTCGCTCGGCTCGTGCTTGTTTTGGTCATAGTTGAACCTAACACGCTCCTCCTCGCTACGCTCGTCGTCGCACCTAAAGTTCAATTTATGATCTGACTTTAGTTTAAAATGCAAGGTTTTGTTAGACAATACCGATTCCGATCAGTCGGTATCTTATAGGTTAGGTTAGGTTAGAGTTTTGTCCAGGCGCGAAGCGCCTTAACTACCCTGAATAGGAGCTCCGCGAAGCGGAGCTCCGTCGACTTGTCTTACAGTCCTTAATTTTTCAGAATTTAACATGTAAATACAATGTGAATAGACTGGAGATGATGATGAACCTAGGCATTATATAGTATGTATTTTGACCATTATGAAAAACGTACTATAGGAATTTTAATTGTTATTTCTTTCAACTATTATATATTCTGATTGTATATATTCTGAACATATACATTGTGAACTTAGTCATTTTAATTTTATGTATTTCGACCAGTATGAAAAACGTGCTTATGAATTTTGATTAATATTTATTTTAAACATTATATTTTCAATTTTCGGTATTTCAACTGTATGTATTCAACCGATATATATTTTAAATTTATACATTATAATACGTACCCTTCCGCACATGAATTTCGAAAAACTCAGAGGTGCGAGCCGGGGTTTGAACCCACGACCCTCTGCTTGAGAGGCGATAGGTCAAACCACTAGGCCACCACGGCTTTTTAGTATTAGTATAATAAAAAATATAATAAATCCTTACTAATATTACTAAATAAGCGCGCGGTGAAGGACGTCGTTAGGAAATCGCACAAACCTAGGGTAGTTTTTATTTCGGAAAATTGCAGTTTTCGCGGGATCGAGGTAAACGAATCGTTTTGAGACAAAGTTGTGTACATACAACAATTAGACATACAAGAACGATCCTACACCCTCTGTAATTGATAATGGATCAATCACAATCGTAATTTAAGTAAACTAAGTAGTAAGTTTTTAAATAATTTATTGAATCAGGCGTTACTTTGCGGAGGTCCATATCAATGAACTAAAAGATTTACTTTGCTCACCCGCGCACTTATATAGCTAATTTTATGCAGAATTTCATGCAGTTCCTCCACCTCCACACTGTAAGAACACACACAAATCACACAAACCCATCTATCACCACGACGACAATACACTGACGCGTTTCGAACTTAGCCAGAGCTCATCTTCAGAGCAACACAACCGTACACCATACTACCAGATGTTAGACACACCACATCTGGTCTGGCCAATAACAGTTTACATTGAGAGATCGATCGACAAAGGCGAACTTATGCCATAATCTCTTCCAGTTAACCAACCAGACCACCAGATTTATAAAAAAAAAAACTTCAGTCCACCTTGCAAAAACCTAGCAGACTACCTTGAAGGTTCACCTTGTCCCCAAACTCAAGTTTACGACTGGAATTAACCCTAAACCCGATAATTTGGCGACTATATCTTTATAGGCCATTCTTCTTTTATAGCTAAATTATCTTAGCCGTAAAACCGATAAAAAATAAGAGTGTGTGACGTATAAAGTTACTAGACATTTTTATCTCAACATCAAAGACCCTTAATAAAACGAAAAACAAGGAGGGTTCTCAAATGTTTTGCTATTTTTTTTTGTCAAAATTTGTGTGACGTCACATGCAAGTAAGTCTTTCTCTGTCTAACCTTGAATTTCGAACCTTTATAACTTTGTTATTTGTAGAGATAGCTTAAAAATAGTTTCTCTATACGATAACAGGTATTGAGAAGTTTTAATTTATAAAACATAAAAAATAGTCGAATACCATATTGAGAGCCAATATGAATGCAAATTTTTCCGATAAAATGAGATGAAAAACCATTTAGAACTACCTACATCTGTATTGCTTCCCCAATCCCCATAAAATTACTTTGAGCTGTTTTAAATAGGGATGCAGTTTTTGTCATTATCATGTTATTCTTTAATATCGCTTTTGTTGTTACTGATACTAGTTCCAAAATCAAAAAAATAATTGTTGAGGTTTGGATCATTTTTGCTAAACTACGTCCAAGATAATTGATACAAATTTTAAATGTCTGCTCCACAAACAAACCGAGGAGCGAGAGCTAGTGATATTAATACTTATGACAGTAAATACAGAACGAGCATAGAACTGCGTATAATGCCATTCTCCTTTTATGTGTAAAATAAAATAACGCTTCAAATAAAACATTCTATGTTCATTTTATCCCGGAGTAAAGCTTTTTCTTAAGTCAAGCGAGACGGGAGATAGGAATTGGATAAGGTTCGAGCGGGACGAAATATAGCACCTCTGAATAGGATTGCTTGAGGCGGGACAAATACAATATCGTGGTGAAGATGTGGCTAGTGAGGTGCACATTCGATATAATTTTATATCGACAGTCGATAGTTTTTAAAACAACTTGATATTTATTTTTAAATGCAAGCCTCTTTCAAATAAGATTTATGTTCAATTCAAAATATTGTAGTCATTGTATACTTATGAATTTTTAGTTGTTTTTTTATTCTAATGAACGGATGAGATTTTACTACAAAATCTTTATTACCCAAACGTCTACCTAGTTATCCGTCTGTCACAGTGCTGTTTTTCTGAAAGCTTTTATTTAACTTGTTTTTTGGGTCAAATCTGGTATCTCCATTTTTGACCCACTTCCAGTAGTCGGATTGGCTTGAGATTTGGTGTACCTACACTATGTGAGTTGAAGGACAATGAGTACAAAGTACAGTCAGTCATATAGTATAGTAATAAAAACACAATAAATTGTCCTTTTTATAGGAATTTATTTTGCTTTATGCTTGCAATTATTAATTGGAATTATTTTTCTTATAATTACTTTATTGCATTATGTGTATGATATAAGGCAAGATGAATATTAAATGATATTGTAACAAATAACTCACGTCTTAAACCGAGTTCGCGCGAGCAGAGCGGTGGCGCGTAGTGTGCGTGTTGCGAAAGCCGCCGAGTCGCGTGCTCCTGAGAAGAAGGGCTACGAAATAGCCCGAAACATGTCGAGCTAAACTTGGTTTAAGACGTGAGTTATCCGTTACAATATCATTTAATATGAGTGAGTCTCACGGTAGTTTCATGTTCAAGATGAATATTTTCATTTTTATGATTAAATTCGATAAGTTACACTGAAGTACTAATTATTGGAGTAAAGTAAAAATACATATTTACTCATTCATTTGACAACAAAAAATAAAACTTTATCCAATGTATCGATTCAGCTTTTCTTCTCACTACGCGGATTTGTTTCACTATGATTGGTTATTGACACAACTCATACGATATATTGCTTAATCCGGATAAGACAGCGGAGTCGGATTAACCGTGCGATGAGATACACAGACAGATTTTGGCTTATAACTTTTGTTAGTGAGGGATACGCTTGTCGATAAAAAGATAATTTCTGTCTGCTAACCGAAAGTTTCGGTGCCACGTATATTTCTTGTGAAGTTTAGTCGACTAAGGGCTGTTTCACTATCCATGATTAGCGTAACCGATGATTAAATGTGATGCCATCTCCGTCTATTAGAACAAAAACAAATAGAGACGGCATCACACCTAACCGCCAGTTAACACTAATCAATGGATGGTGAAACAGCCCCTTAGTCTTTAATTCATATTCATATTTATTCATTCAAATTCATGCTCATTACATGATTAGATGGTGATGGCTTTACTTAGAAGGTTACTATACCCTGTGAAGCGTCAGACCGAACTAATGGTAATCAAAGCAGGTTGCTACCATACAAGGTGTCTCGGACCATAGGGTTTTAAATTCCAGGTTCGATTCTACTCGCATAACTACGCTTCTTTTTTTGAAATGTTTTCATTTAACTTAAATTTAGATATAATCATCAAAGTTTAATCGTTAAATCAGTGTATCGGACGTGGCGGTATTATCGCTGAGTCATGGTACGGGCCAGTACGGGGGCCTTTAAATAATTTGACATTTGCAAATTACATCTTTTGATAAACTTTTGTCAATGTGCCGTCAATTAAAAAGTTGTATTGCGTAAATTGAAAATAACATTTAATCTGTATGAAAAAATAAAATTAACACAGGTCATGTTTTTATAAAGTTGCAGAGGTTTACTAATGTTTCGGCGAATAACGTTTGGCAACCTGTCTCATTTCGCAACTTTTCGTTTTCCAACTGTTTAATATTTTTGAAACTGTAAATATTTCAGGATTTTTATAAAGGTTACTAACAACCTAAAGTGTTCTACACGATGGCCCTGAAATAAATCCTGAAATATTTACAGTTTTACAGCCTTATTCATAAAAAATCCTTAATTGAGGTTTGATCGGTCTGTTACTTAGCAGACTGATTAAGCTTGTTAGACGGTTGTCAAGAAGTATGATTCATAAACGCTTGCTAGCAGTCTGCTAGTTGTTGAGCTGCTGATAGACGGATTAGACGCGTTATGTTGGCAATCTTGACAAATCAAAGACACGAAATGGCCTCATCGATATTTAAAAAAAAAAATTTGACAGCAGTGACAGCAAATTAGCAGGAAAAAAAAAGCGAGATGTTTATTTCCCGCCATTCCGATCCGCATGTTTATGTTTAAGTGCAAAAAGCCGTAATTATGTTAATCATCCTAATTTTATTTTTCTCATATTTATTGTTAGTAAAAGTAGTAAATTAGCAGTAATTTTAGAGGATTTTTAAATACAAATTCCTGAAAATAAATTTTCCTGGTTTTTTTTTAATCTTTGCGTAACTTCACCCTTCACTAAAAAATATCTTCGGTGTGGTTTTTTGCTCTTGTCAAAGTCAGCTGTTCAAACTTGTGGCGGCCATTTTGTGACTTAGCAGGGAGATAAAGAGAGGTCTACGGTCCTCTAACTTAGCAGAGCTTGATCGACTGATTAGCGCTAACAGACGTTTATGAAATCACGTTTTTTAGCATCGGGCCTTCAAGGAGCCTCAAGAGGCTCTAACTTTTTATGAATAAGGCTGTTAGAGTTTGCGAAATGAAAAGTTGCCAAATGAAACAGGTTGCCAAACGTTACGTTGTTAAAAGGCAGTACCCGAGTCAGAAAAAAAATAGCTCAATTATGAATTTTATGCGAGGAGAATGGAATCTTTAATTATTAACCCATTAACCTTGTCACCAGTGCGGTAAAAAGCGGTACGGTAATTAGACAGGTGCACAATAAAATGACAATGGCCGCCCCATCATCTTCATCATACTAAAGCTATCACTTACTGTATGTGTTGAAGTTGGTGAGCTGCACAGTGTTGCAGTCGTCACCAACTTGGAGATAGGTGATCTCGCAGCGGTAGAGGCCCTCATCGCTGGCTTGCACATTGGTGATCACCAATTCCGCATGCGTCGAGTTTGGCACGTGAGTGATGGACATTCTGGGGACAAATAAGCTGGAATTAGTGCCTTAATAACCAAGACTAATTCAGAATACAAATGTTACACAGGCGAGGTTGTAAGTGGTAAATAAACGCAATTGATCAAAAAATGTAGTACAATCTTAATTTAGTAAAATGTATAAATTTACGGAAAGGTTCTTCAATTTTACATTTCCCAACTGTTTAGGATGGAGATTTTTTTTTTAACTGAAAGTACTTCAAAATTGTTATAAAACTAACCTCAACTAATCTATACAGTGTTATAGGATAGTCCTGAAATGAAATTAATTATAATTTTCTGAGTGAACTTTATAGACGTTACATCAAGGTTCAATTTTGTTGACATATTGATTTTAGATACGAGATTTTTTCAAAGTAGTGACGATATATAATTTTCAGTTAAAAAAAAAATTCGTCCACACGCAACAGTTTGCCTGTTTGCCAACTGTTTTGTTAAATGTTTTGGGAAAAATATTTTCGGCGTAAAACAATGCACGAAAGAAATACTAATCGAAACGGCAAAGTTATCCAAAGCTTATCAAAAACGCTACTAACGTTCGTCTTAAAAATATATATAAATAAAAAAAGTCCTTTTCATCCAACACTTTTTAAATAAATACAGACTTCGTAAAATACCAGATACGGCACCGAATAATTAAAAATCACCTCTCGACAGTCGACTAATTCACCCGCTCGCGCTGTAACTGGTAAGATTTATTTTTCAGCTTGCAACATTAATTCGGAGTTGCAGTGCATTTTATTTTGCTTAAACGAGATGGTTTTAACATGTTGGCAACACTGTTCCGATGTCAGCCTTTAATAAACAATCAAAATTAATGAACTGACGCTGTTTTAATTTTTCTTTATTTATTGATCACAAGTTTTGATTCTTTTCCTTCATATTATGTAGGTAAGACTATCAGGGTTTCCTAAGACTATGCGATATGAAGCAAAATACCTTCACGTTTAGTTTTGTTAAAGGACAGTTTGTTGGAAAGATACTTTATTTATTTTTTTAAAAGTGTGCAATACTGCATCTAGAGATTTTTAAAAATGATTTGCTTCGTCTGGAAATAGAACTAACTCAAATATGAAAAAAGCCATCCAATCGTAAGAATGGAGAACAATAAAATCCTGTTGAGTTTAATCAGAATTTATTTTAAAACACTGAAATTAAAAGATGACAGGAAATAACAATATTTTAATTATGGTACCTGTTGCAGGTAACATTCGGTGAAAATTTGATTGTTTTGTTAAACCTCACAATAAATTAATTAACAAGTCACCTTTTTATTTTAAAACTAAGGCCTGTTTCACCACTTGTCGATTACTTTAAGTGTCAGATAAAAGAAATGCCGTCTTTTTATTCCGTCAAAACAAACAGAGACGGCATCACTGATATCCGTCACTTAAAGTTAGTCTAAAAGTTGTCAAACAGGCCCTAAGGGGCTGTTTCACCATCCATTGATTAGTGTTAACTGACGGTTAAATGGGATGCCGTCTCCGTCTATTTCCAACAAAACAAGTAGAGACGGCATCACATTACCGTCAGTTAACACTAATCAATGGATGATGAAACAACCCCTAAGTCAAACTTATTTTATTTTAATGTTACAAATAAATGTCTTTCTTTGTTTAAACTATACAAACAACCCTAAAAACAAACGTAAGTGCTTGAAAAACCACTTTCACGGACCGTCCAACCCACATCCAATAAAAACGAAAATGCAAGAAAAAACAGTCACGCCAAATTAATTAACAACTAAACAAAGGTTGTGATAGACAATGGGACTAATAGTGTGGCAATGAGTTCGCAGTAATCAAGTGCCTCTACTAGATTGATAGCTCTATGCGTTTGACGTCACATTTAATCGAATTTGGGGAAACAAGGGGCCAGTGGTTTTAGTTACAGCCGCGTTTTGTTTTTTGTAGAATTAGGTTTTGTTTTTTTGTGGCTTTTAGGCTGTCATCATCATCATGGTCGTCATCCCAGCCTGTATACATCCCACTGCTGGGCAAAGGCCTTTTCACAGAATCAGGCTTTTACTAAAAACTTGCAATGTATCTTGTATGTATGTATCCATGTATGTGCGGGTCAAATCTTGCAAGTTAAATTTGACTCACTTCAAGTAGTCGAATTGTCTTGAAATTTAGCATACTTATGTAAATTACGTGACAGTAAAGTAATCTGGTAGTGAAATCCCGGCTCGCACCTCTGAGTTTTTCGAAATTCATGTGCGGAATTACATTTGAAATTTACCACGAGCTTTGCGGTGAAGGAAAACATCGTGAGGAAACCTGCACAACACTGCGAAGCAATTCAATGGTGCGTGTGAAGTTCCCAATCCGCACTGGGCCCGCTGAACTTATGCCCAAGCCTCTGTTCTGAGAGGAGGCCTGTGCCCAGCAGTGGGACGTATATAGGCTGGGATGATGATGATGAGTGAAATCCTGGTAGTCCGGCCAGGATCGTCTCCACAGGACAGACTTCAACGGTTAATGGCATCGACTTGAAATTTGGTATGCAAATGTAGTTTGGGTGACATACAATGCAATTCTTTTTAATTTAACGTCTATGAAAACTACGATTTAATTTTCGGGAATTCCCACGGAAATTTAAAAAAAACCCAAAATTTCAATTTATCTGCTGGATATAATGATTTGTGTGTGCGAAGCCGCGGGTAAACGCTAGTGTGTTTTAATTGCTAAAGTTTGAGTGTGTTCGTTTGACACTCTTTCAATATCGAAAATACAAACTGAAACATAGATTGCACAGTAAAACCAGATAAAGAGACCAGCGCTGGGAATCGAACCCAGGTCCTCAGCATTCCGTGCTGCGTGCCATACCCCTACACTACTACTGGACAGGAGTACAGACACGAATTTCTCCTATGCACCACATATCTCAGCTTGTTTGTTTCTTACTTAGTCACTTAAGCAGCGACACTAGCGACATCTATGTTTTTAGCCCTCAACGAGAAACTTTCAAACATTCCATTGGAACTAACCGCTCACCCGGACAAGAGATGTCACTTTTAAGCAATCAAATTACCGAAGCTTTTGGAGTTATTTTGTATTTTTTATTTTAACTCCAAATTTTGTTACTTTTACGGCCATCCCGTAAAATCCATATGGATCCATTATCCAAAAACTTCGGTACCCTTTCAGTAGGTAAAGGCTGGTTTAGCATCTGCGCATGCGTGCCCACGTTCTGTCAACAAGCGTCAGTAAACTGGGCCGAGCTTGGTGGTGCAGTGTGGATAAATTATAGTGGTGTGTCAGAGATGAACCGAGTTATTATTATTGTGTGCCCCTACAGGGAATCATGGACTGACTGATAATAACTGTAACTCATTTTATAACTATTTACATGGCTTTACAATGAATAAATAATCTGAATATGAATATGAAGTATATTATGTAATTGGAAAGAGATGAAACATAATAAGTTTTTAAAGAATATCATTATTAACAAAAATAGTTGACTGTATTTGCATGGTTATTTAAACCATGCCAAATTTCAAGTCAATCCGACAATCAGGAAGAGGGTCAAATTTAGCTTCCATGATTTGACCCTAAAACCTAAATAAGGGGCTGTTTCACCATCCATTGATTAGTGTTAACTGACGGTTAAATGTGATGCCGTCTCCGTCTATTGGAACAAAACAAATAGAGACGGCATCACATTTAACCGTCAGTTAACACTAATCAATGGATGGTGAAACAGCCCCTAAATAAACAAATAGGGCAAGCTAAATAAAAGCTTGT
Source organism: Choristoneura fumiferana (assembly GCF_025370935.1). Classification (NCBI taxonomy): domain Eukaryota; kingdom Metazoa; phylum Arthropoda; class Insecta; order Lepidoptera; family Tortricidae; genus Choristoneura; species Choristoneura fumiferana. The sequence goes on from NC_133500.1 coordinate 5,244,745, forward strand.
TAAAACAATAATAAAACTCGACGGAACCCGCACACAATGCGGTGCACTCACGCACCGATCCGCTGCAGGCTTCATTACACGTGGAATTTTACAAGCACCCTTGTCCTGGTCTAGGTTTTATATAGGATGTTCTCACACCGATGCGGGTTCAGTAACGTTATATAATAGACTTTTCCGGGTTTTGCCTTTTCGCAGAATAATTGTTTGCCAAATTATTCATTTGCCAACTGTTTCATTCCCCAACTCCCAATTTTCTCCGAAACCAAACATTTTTCTCAATGTATTTTCTTATGCTTTTATGGAACACAGTAGGTTAGGTTAGGTTTGTTTTATGAAAGTTTTGGAAAAAATATGGTTTCAAATCGTGAGTTTGGAAATGAAACAGTTTGGCAATTTAAACAATTTGGAATCGTGTGAAAATAATAATGAACGAATAATAATAATTTGTATTATAGTGAAAAAAGCGTGGGGAGCTCGATATCCGAAAAATATGGCACAAAGCGCCCCATGAATTTTTATTTTACGAATTTTAATTATAAAATTGTATAAAATAATTCTTATTTTTTTACTTTTTAAATAAATAAATAAATAATAAAATAAAAATCATTTATTTCAGGTCATTTTGGTAAGCCATATTTTTACATAAATAAGTATAAATTAAATTAAATCAAATAAAATTAAATTACCTAGTTACATTAAATTAAATAATTGAAACTAAAATTTTATTAAATTAAATTACTTCAATTTATTATTTGAAGTTATCAAATAAGTATACTTATCAAATTATTGTAGTGTTGCTATCGATTCTTGATAGGTCTACAAAGTTTAAATTAAATCTGACCCTTTAGGGCCAGTACAGATGGACTGCATTCCAAATGCAACGTAACCGCAACTGCCAACTGCTCATAATTTTTCAAATTAAGATTGTTTTTTTTGGAATCTTTTTGTATTTTTTATTTCAATTCCAAATTTTTACTTTTACGGTCATCCCGTAAAACCGAAATTGAAAATACAAACTGAAATATAGATGCACAGAAAAAACACAGAAAAATAAGACCATCACTGGGAATCGAACCCAGGTCCTCGGTAATCCGTACCGCGTGCTATACCGCTACACCACTGATGGTCAACGGTACCGACACGAATTTCCCTATGCACCTCATATCTCAGCTTGTGTTTCTTACTTAGTCACTTAAGCAGCGATTTTTATTTTTCTGTGTTTTTTCTGTGCATCTATATTTCAGTTTGTATTTTCAATTTCATAATTTTTCATCGCAGTTCCATTACAGTCGTCAAAACTGCACGCTGACTGCCTTTGAAATGTATGAGCAAGTCATCAGTTGCGGTTAGGTTGCAGCTGGAATGCAGTCCATCTGTACTGGCCCATAAAGTGGGCCAAAATCGAGTTCGAAGGAGTCGGTTACAAACAAACGGTTACATATTTTAATATAGAAAATTAAAATACCTACGGTTAAAATGTCGATGATTAAAATATTTCTACTGTACAGAAATATCGAAAATTAAAATAACGAAAGTTTATATTGTCGAATGGTAAGAGAACCTACGTTCAATATATCGAAAATATAATCGATATTTTAATTTTCAATATTTTGAACACCGACATTTTAAGCGTAGGTATTTTAATATTCGATATTCAAATTATGTAACCCAAACAAACATACGTAAAGCTAATAAAAGCGTTGTAATTATACGCAACGGTGTAACACCGCGCTCTTGTTTTTACAGGCTCACCTTTATTGTAGAGCTTTAATGGATGTTCTCCCTATTAAATATGGAGGCAGAGAAGCTTTTAGCTAAGCTACGCTAATTTATACTGTCCGGCGTAATGGGATTTTCATTACAGAACTTTTTATTGGCATTTAAGTTTCAGAGTAGTTTAAGCAAGCAAGTCATCAGTGAAAAACTCGGTGGTGGACGTCCCACGCTTCTGTGACCTTCTGATATAATAAATAATAAATAAATAATCAGAAATGATGATATCCTCATTTAGAACCAAGGTTACCGAAATAGCCTGAAAAGAATGCGAACTAGAGTGGCAGTGGCGGCACATCCCTCACAGAACTGATGGGCGATGGGGTCAGAAGTTTCTCGAATGGTGTCCGCGGACCGGGAGACGAGCTGTCGGTAGGCCTCCAAGATGGAGCGACGACCTGGTTAAGATCATTGGATTGCGGTCCGAGTGGAGAGCCTTGGGTAGGCCTATGTCCAGCAATGGACGTCTTTCGGCTACATGATGATGATGATGATGAAACAAATATCACAAGGCACTTGAAATCAATCGACGTAGCTGTAGTCCCAAAGCAAGTAGTCTGACTGAGTTATGGGTACTTAGCAACAGATAAAAATGATGATGGTGATGATGACGAATACATACTACACCGTACTTATACTCGTATTTATCTTAGAAATATGTGCCCCAACCGCAGCACCGAACACAGGACCGCAGCTTCGTA
>NC_133500.1:5247318-5282018 GCF_025370935.1 Choristoneura fumiferana
AATATTATATGCCATTAATATTAGAGCTAAATAAGCATTATACTGAACAAATTAATGACTAGTGATGTTTATGTTTATAAATTATATGGATATCAATTTCTGACCATCAACATTCGGAACAAAAAAAATTTTTTTTTTTTATAAAACGAGGGGGCAAACGAGCAGACGGGTCACCTGATGGAGAGCGATCATCGTCGCCCATGGACACCCGCAACACGAGGGGAATCACAGGTGCGTTGCCGACCCTTTAAGGAATTGGAAGGCTCGTTTTTTAAAGATCCCTAAGTTATGGGAAACAAAGGGATCCAGAAGTATTTCAGTAAAATTGTCTATCTCCAATATTTAAGATAACTTTCCCTCCATGGCATAGCCGTGGGACACCCCGTATATTTCCCCGTCGATTATGACGCCGCGCGCGTCGGTGACATATCGCGCGGCGGACGCGCGTTGCATACACACACGTGTATGAATATTTACATGTATTATGTCATGGTTCTACCTGTTTGATGTCGATAGGTTCGGTCGTGGTTATCAGTAAAGGTAGATACATTAATTAGGAGAGAGTAAGAGGAACATTCTATCAGAGGGAGCACGACTATATAATGACCTGCCTGTTGAAGTTAAAAAGTGTAATACATTAGGCATGTTTAAAAGTAAACTTAGAGATTATATTAGTGTTAAGGTAAATTAGATGTTACGATTAGCTGGAAAATCTTACTAAAGATATTATTTGTCTAATTTTAAGCTCATTGTTAGTGAACATTGTTCTTTATGAGTAATAAAGTCTTTAAACCTATTTAAAAAAAATATTGTCGTGTTTAAGTTCTTGGGGTAATAATACCTTTACAAGGTGTTAATTAGATAGTTATGACGGATTTACAATAAAATAATCGTAAGCGCTATAAGGCGCTATACGATGAAAAGTATAGTAGGTATACCGAGTGTGGCCTGTGTAATAGGAGCAAATAATTAAAACATAGATCGTACTCAGACTGAAAAATATTAGTTCAGCGACTTTTAAAAATAATTGAACTTTATAATTTACCTTTTTCATACAAATTAAATAGTGTTATCAATTTACGCCGTCCTAGAGTCCAATGATGTCACCTGTCACCCTACAAAAAATATCAAACATTTTGCTTTACATTGCTTCTTCGAATGAAATCTTAAGTGTAATAATTAAAACACGACTTATTTCTAAAAGTCGCTGAACTAATGACGTTAAGTTTGAGGAGATTGATTTATGTTTTAATTATTGGCCAATGTTACAATACAAGCCACACCCGGTATGTAAGTGTAAATCAAATCCCTAGTCCTAGTTTGGGCAGATGGCCGTTGGGGTCGAAAAGTTCTTAAATGGAGACCGCAGATTGGCAAGCGCACGGTTGGACGCCCACATACGAAATGGACGTATGACCTGGTTAAATCTGCTGGTTCACGTTGGATGCAGGCCACTTCCAACCGAAGTAACTGGAGATCCATGGGGGAGGCCTATGTCTAACAGTGGACGTCCTACGGCTGATATGATGATAATGATGATGGCGAATAGTTTGGGCTGTGCTTTGTCAAGTCTGTGAAGGTTTAATAGAAGGGTTCCTTGGGGAACCCTATGGCTGAGTAACACTAAGAATGACATCTGATTCAAAACACGAAAGTGTTCCTGACCACTATTAATATAATAAAATAGATGTTATCCTACGTACAGACAGATTTCTGACCAAACCCTCTTAGATATTCATAGGTAGCGTTCTAGATATCTACCGAACGCCTAAAGATATATTAGCAAAATCTCACCAGCTTACCCACAAGCAAACGAGTCTTATGCACATTGTAATAAAGCTGAAAATGGAATGCGGTAATATATCAGGAAATCTTGAACGTGAGGGAAATGCATCAAGAATGAATCGTATTGCAAGTACGTGAGGTTCAATTTTGGTTGATAATTGGTGAGAATTTGGTCGCGAATTTTTTAGTATAATTGATGGGTCGTTCGATAAGGTAATTTCAAATGTATTAGATTTTGTTTGCGACTGTGCTTGCGAAGATTTTGTTAATAGGAATTCATTTTGTCGCTGGAATCACATTTTCCGGGATAAAAATATTATAATGTGGTAATTAAAGTTGGTGGACGTCCTACGCTGCACTTGCTGATCCGCTGTTTCCATTCGAAGTTTTCAGCTCCGAATGCACGTACTTACATTGCAAGTTTGTGAAAAGCATTTTGTACACGTTTTTTTTGCACGTTACCGAGGCGGTGGGAATGTCGCTTGACGCTGTGTATATGTTTTTTTTTGCCCTCGACTGTACTTGTATGTTAGTGTGTGTTATTATTATTATTATTTTTTGTATTGACGACCAGATGGCCTAGTGGTTAGAGAACCTGACTACGAAGCTTGAGGTCCCGGGTTCGATTCCCGCGTCGGGGCAGATATTTGTATGAAAAATACGAATGTTTGTTCTCGGGTCTTGGGTGTTTAATATGTATTTAAGTATGTATCTATCTATATAATTATATTTATCCGTTGCTTAGTACCCATAACACGAGCTTTGCTAAGCTTACTTTGGGACTAGGTCAATTGGTGTGAATTGTCCCGTGATATTTATTTATTTATTTATTATTTATTGCATATGAGTCTGTACTTGAAATAAATGAATTTTAATTTAATTTTCTACTGATCCCTGTGACTGTACACGTAATCTCCCGCCGGCTGTACTCCGTGTAATATTCATAGGCTACACATTGGTATGCGGCCACCGCGCTGGTAATAAATTACGGCCGGGATCGAACCAGCGCCTGTTTACCCGCTTACGGTACAGGGTAATAGGCGATTGTTCTTTCTTTTAGTTAAAGGAAAGATGTTAAAAGGTCTTAAAAAAAAACATTGAAAATTTTGCACTTAAAGTTGAATATTTCGCAAATGATTCTCTGTATCGAAAAAAATTCTTGACAACCCCGTAATGTAATGATTTTAAAAGACCTGTTAAACAATATCCGGAACATAAGGTTAGACGAAAAAAAACCGTATAATGGCATGGCCACAGTGGCCATTTCTACTTCATACTACATGGCTACTTATAGTGTATAACGTAGATTCTCTGCCTTTTCCAAACTCACGTTTTCCAAGCGCTTCATTTGCCAACTCAGGATTTTCTCTGAAACTATATTTTTTTCGGAACTTTCATAAAACAAAGCTAACCTAGTTAACCTACTGTGTTCTGTAAGAAAATATACTAAGAAAATTTGGTTTCGGAGAAAATCGAGAGTTGGGAAATGAAAACATTTGGCGAACTATAATTCTGCGAAAAGGTAGAACCCGTAGTGGATACTATGAATTTTTATTAGTAAAATTTACTTACCATCTTTTCTCTCTTGGCCATTGAAATACCACGTGACAGTCGGTTGAGGCTTCCCCTCTTTGACGAGACAGCTGATCGTCAGCTGTTTCCTTTCAGAGAGTGGCCCGATTGTTGCACCGTCGGCTAGGGTGTCGCCATCGCTCGTTAGAAGCTCCACTGACTTCGGTTTTACTGTGGACAAGAGAGAGTGGTTAGGATGTTGGTGGGTTTTATCAAGTAAATAAATTAAATGTAAAACTAACAAATTTTGATATTTTTAATAGTACTATATTATCTTTGAAGAAGTTGTTCCAATGATTAGTAATACAATACACAACTGTTTCTTAACTTATAACTTTAGCCATACTTAGTTTATATCATAATGTATAACTATGTAGGTACTTCTCAACAACATATTTAACTATAATGTCACTGACGCATGCAATTTTATATATAATATAATGTTGTATGTAATATATTTCTTATTGTATGTAGTTATTCTTAAATATAAATAATAATATTAATTTTAAGATGTCGGAATAATACAAGCCGAAAGTTACCTTTATATCCAAAATTAAAAAAAATCAAATTCAGTAACATCTTTAGCAATGAATCCGACATCATAAATTAATAAATTAATTTTAACTTTAAAATAATTTTAGTTATAATCCTTTTTAGATTGTATTTAGCACATTTACAATTTAAGGAAACTGTAGGTCTTATGTTAATCATAAGTATTTCTGTACACATTCTTGTATATACGACCGTTTGTTTCTCTTCTCAATAAATAAATAAAAAATAAAAAAATAGGTTTACGTTGTCAATTATTTTTCATGTCATCAGGTATAGTGCAATTCGTAATTATCCTCCTGGAACCTGACTTTTTAAAGACTTTTTTACTTACTCTCTCTCACCACTACTTTGAAAAAAAACTTGCATCTCAAATCAATAAGTCATCGAAATTGATCCTTGAAACAATCATAAAATTCAATCAGAAAAATTATCGACTTTGAGGTAAGACTAATTTTAAAAGTAGTGACTGTTTATAAAACTATATTAATTACAGTAAGTAACTCACTTTACGAGACTCAAGTGGGATAAGTATGATCGAACTATACTAAAACTAAGCCGACTCAATTTGACATGTCATTAGCCAATCACAGCGCAGTAAATGACCAGTATTAGTGAGCTGCGGTTTGGACCACGCACATAAATCTAGGTAATGCGTACACACATACTCGTAGATCTATCACCGATGTGGTATCATGCGTGAATTATAGAGGATTCTGTTTAGTGTGAAAATGTTGGTAATTATTTATAAACAAATCAAGCCTGCCCGCTACTCCGTCAGCGTAAAATTCATTTGTTGCAATCCCGCGGGAACTATGCGATTTTTCGCGATACATAAACTATCTGTACACCGAATTTAATCGACAAGCAAACAGACTTGCAAACTTTCGTATTTATAATATTAGCGGGACTAGTTAGTGGTTTGGTGGAAAGACAGACTTAGTTTCGTCCTGTCCGTCCGTATGTCGCACGCATTTTATTCAAAAATTACTCGTGGCCGGTTTTTAGGGTTCCGTAGCCAAATGGCAAAAACGGAACCCTTATGGATTCGTCATGTCTGTCTGTCTGTCTCTCCGTCCGTATGTCACAGCCACTTTTTTCCGAAACTGTAAGACCTATACTGTTGAAACTTGGTAAGTACCTAGATGGTATTCTGTGAACCGCATTAAGATTTTCATACAAAAAAAGACAAAGAAACAATAAATTTTGGGGGTTCCCCATACTTAGAACTGAAACTAAAATTTTTTTTTCACAAACCCACACCCGTATCTATAGATAGGTCTTCAAAAATTATATTGAGGTATGAGGTATGAGGTATAGGTGAGGGATATTAGAATATATATTTTTTCTAAACTGAATAGTTAACGCGAGAGATACTTCCAAAGTGTTAAAACGTATGCCCCCCCCCCCTGTAACTTCTAAAATAAGGAAATGATAAAAGAAAAAAAAATATATGATGTACATTACCATGCAAACTTCCACCGAAAATTGGTTTGAACGAGATCTAGCAAGTAGTTTTTTTTAATACGTCATAAATCGTAAACCTGTTACTTGCTGCTACGGAACCCTTCATGGGTGAGTCCGACTCGCACTTGGCCGCTTTTTTCTTTATGGAATTAAGAATTATTTCTAGGACACGAAACCTCAGAAATTGCCAAACAGAATTAGCATTCGTAGCAGTCCCGTAGCTCGTAGACGTGCTACGGCGTAGCTCGTGTCAAATGCAATAGAATTAAAATTATGCAGAATGCATTACATTGAATTAAGGAGTCATGAGTCCGAAGTTGGAAACAAGAGTTTGAGTAAAATTAAGATAACGTAATATATTTTGAAAAAAAGTTACAAAATGTTTCTGACGAATAAGAGAATTAGATAGATCTGAGGAGAATTACTGGGTGAGAGAATTGTATTTGATCTGTTAGTTAGATTATTTTGAGTAGATGTGACATTCTTAGTTAGAGACCCACAAAGAATTGAATTGAATTTTAAATTGTACTGAATATACCGAGTGAGTACGAGTGGTGCCTTGGAGAAAATAATTAAAACATCATCATCATCATCATCATCATCATCATCAGCCCGAAGACGTTCACTGCTGGACAAAGGCCTCCCCCTTAGAACGCCACAATGAACGACAACTCGCCACTTGCATCCACCGGTTTCCCGCTACTCTCACGATGTCGTCAGTCCACCTGGTGGGAGGCCTGCCAACGCTTCGTCTTCCGGTTCGTGGTCGCCACTCGAGGACTTTTCTCCCCCAACGGTTATCTGTTCAGATAAGTTAACGTTTAACGTTAAGTTCAACGGTTATCCGTTCTAAGAGGCCAACAGTCAAGGACCACGTCTCAGCGCCATAAGTCATCACTGGCAACACACACTGGTCGAAGACTCTAGTCTTCAGGCACTGCGGAATATTGGAATATTGTAATTAAAACATACATCGTAAATACTCCTCAAACTGAATGACATTACTATGAAGTCAACGCACGTAAAAAGAGCTCTGGGTGGCTAGTGGAGGGGATACGTTTGCGCATCCTGTCAACTAACAAGCTGCTGGCGTTCGTGTCGTCACAGCCTAGTGTGTATATGTCTTTTTTTATGTGTTTACTTTTAATGGGTCCCACTAAAAAACAGCGTTGTGGCCAACATTATGCTGTGGGCCCCAATTTATACTATTCGATGGTTTTTTTAATTATTTTTTCTTCCTAACGTGTTTTTTCTGTGTATCGAATATGTGTAAATAAATGTCTCTCTCTCTCTCTCTCTCTCTCTCAATGGCGTGACGGCCGCGCGCGCGCTCCTACGCCCCCTCCCGCGTCCCTGCCAATTTGGTCCGTATTTCGTCCACTGCGCAGGTATATCGCCAGGAGCTATTTTTACGTGCGTTAATACAAATTAAACAGTTTATTAACGTACGCCATCCTTGAGCCCAATGCAAATAGACGTCGTCTGTCACGCTACATTATCAAAAATGTAAAAAAAAAAACTGTATTGTAGTAGCAATAAAGAAAAACCGGCCAAAAGCGTGTCGGACACACCCAAAATAGGATTCCGTAGCCATTACGAAAAAACTGAGTAATGTTTTTCCAAGGATTTCGTATTTTATACGAAATCTTCCAAGTTTAGTTATATTTTATATTTACTCTTAAACTACTAATAATTCTCAAGCAAACTTAGCCGTTATAGTTTTCCTTGAAAGTTTGATATACTTAATACCATCCTGATTTTAGGGGGGGGGGGGGGGCGATCGATTTTCATGAAAATTTTCACTTTAAAGTTAAATATTTCGCAATCAAATCACTGAATCGAAAAATCGACAGAGCAATCCCCTAACGGTTTTCAAAAGACCTATCCAACGATACACCATACTATAGGGTTAGATGAGAAAAAAAATCGCCCCCACTTTACGTCTAGGCACCGTAGCTCTTAAACGGGTAAACCGATTTGAATGCGTTTTTTTTTATTTGAAAGCAGGTTTTCTAGCAATAGTTCTTAGTCATGTTTAATCAAAATCGGTTGAGCCGTTTTTGATATATTTAACTTTGAAGTGACAAAGTCGGGGGTTTTCCAAGTTTTTGTTGGTTAGGTTAGTAAATTATTAATAATAATAATTAGCCGTGAAAAAGCCGTGGTGGCCTAGTGGTTTGACCTATCGCCTCTCAAACAGAGGGTCGTGGGTTCAAACCCCGGCTCGCACCTCTGAGTTTTTACAAATTCATGTGCGGAATTACATTTGAAATTTACCACGAGCTTTGCGGTGAAGGAAAACATCGTGAGGAAACCTGCACAAACCTGCGAAGCCATTCAATGGTGCGTGTGAAGTTCCCAATCCGCACTGGGCCGCGTGGGAACTATAGCTCAAGCCCTCTTGTTCTGAGAGGAGGCCTGTGCCCAGCAGTGGGACGTATATAGGCTGGGATGATGAATAATTAACTTTTTTATTGATCATAAAACAAATTCAACAATACAAGAGACTAATTAGATTTTATAAGGACACTATCCTATTATGTTTTAATGTTTATTTGGCTACACAAACGGTACAATATGGCTAATTAGGTATTCATACAATGAAATCTTAGATTATACACCAACCGGTGAAGAATTATTATATTACTAGCTTTTGCCTGCGTCTCCGCCCGTGTAGATTTCGGTTATCGCACGCTATTCCCTCGGGAACTACGCATTTTTCCAGGATAAAAAGTAGCCTATGTCACTCTCTGGCCCATAAACTATCTCTATGCCAAAAATCACGTCGATCTCCGTTTCGACGTGAAAGGCAGACAAACATACACACCAACACACAAACATACAAACACACACACTCGCATTTATAATATTAGTATGGATGAATGAAAAAACTTGCGCTTTCTCTGCGACAGTACCACCGCGCGCGCCATCCAATCAGAGGCAACAGTAACATTGTTACTTGATTGTACTGATTTCGACCAATTACACGTTAAAAGCTTTTTCAATTTCAACTCGCTACTTTCATACATTACTTTTGGATATTTAAAACCCGATGTACGCGTCTGATTTCTATGTGAGAGACCTACGTTCATTGTTATGTGTGAAGCGTGGAGAGGACATTTTTGATAGGAAGACTGGAGTTGTTAAGGTATATGGACAAGTTTTTTCTTTATCAAATCAAACCAGGTCATGCGTCCATCTGGTTGGTGGACGTCCTACGCTGCGCTTGCCGCGCGGTCTCCACTCGAGAACTTTTCGGCCCCAACGGCCATCTATTCTCCGTGCTATATGGCCTGCCCATTGCCACTTCAACGAGCTAATTCGCTTGGCTGGTTAAAGCCGTGGGTTCACGGTCAATGCAAGCCGCTGCCAACCGAAGCAACTGGAGGTCTATGGGGGAGGCCTACATCCAACAGTGGACGTCCTACGGCTGATGATGTTGATGATAATGATGAGGAATCAATCAAACAAAAAATGTCGCGTGCCTTAGTAAAATGTGTACGTTGGTGTAATGTGCATATTTTTTTGTTTATTACGGTATTTGACAATTCCTGAATTTGCTATGTCTAAGTATTATTATGAAAATATAGATATACAGACAATGTTTAGCGAAGAGAAAACTTAAATCGGTTGAAAATTGGATTTATATTGATTTTCCTGTCTCTTCCTCAAATGCTCTATGCAGCAAGTATGCTACTTGCGTGTGACGTCACACTGAAGTATGTCTTTCTCTATACACGCCAGCTTTCTTAGTCTTTGGTCGTGAATTGGTCACATGTGGGTTGGTATACATAACACTGATCTCACAGATGGCATTATCTTCGCGCCAAGAAACGAACTTGCCGAGAATTTGGGACACCTTCACTCTATTTTCTCAAAAGTTCAGGCCAGGTTGTGGAAAGCACATCAAATAAACTCAGTCCTTTATAACTTTTTATTTGTAAAGTTAGCTTAAAAATTGTTTCTTTATCCGATAACACGCATTGTGTGGTTTTAATTAATAAAACTTACAAACTTAAACTTACAAAATAGTAGTAGATAAGGCTGCCTATTGCTTACATTGTAATTTTTTTCTCTGTGTATTCTGTATCGCTTACTATTTCTGGTGGACAATAAATAGTGTATTGTATTGTATTGTAATAGTCACATACCGTATGACAAAAGAAAAAATTCGTCTTCCGATATTTCTTTACATGCTGGTGTTGCAGATGTTTATGGGCGGTGGTGATCTCTTACCATCAGGAGACCCACTTGCTCGTTTGCCATCCAGTCATATAAAAAAAAAAAAACTGAGGGTTATATTTTTAGAAATATTAGCCTATTAAGTTAGCCCTAAATTCATGCGTGTGACAGCAGACATCTTCAAAAGCTAATCTATTCTAGCCTTTATACGTCCTAGGCCTTATCAATTTTTTACACCCGCCCTAGCGTGGTACAATCGCTGTCAGCTCCCGTAATTCTAGCTGTCAAGGGACCGCAATATCTGTCAAGGCGTAACGGCTTTATTTTATTAATCTGACAAGGGATATATTGTGCAAGTTTGTTGATTGATAAGGGTAATCATGGCGAGTTAATTAAAAAGCGAGGCGTTTAATTAGCAAGGGTTTTTTGCTTGTGTTAAGAGAAGTCTCTTCGTTCCATTCTCCATACAAACGTAGTCCCGGTCTCATTTGAAAACTAGGCAACAGAAAAAGATGAAATTTTGTAAGTATGGACCAGACGTAATTATCTATGCCTGTGGTTTTCAGATTTTCATATAAATGTGTTATATCAGAATTACAAAAGCTCAAAAGTCGACAAAAAATATGTCAACTTTGCACTAGAATTACAGACTAATAAAGCATTTTTACAAAAATCGAAAAAACCAGAGGCATAGAAATTATAATAAATAAATAAATAAATATCACGGGACAATTAACACTAATTGACCTAGTTCCAAAGTAAGCTTAGCAAAGCTTGTGTTATGGGAACTAAGCAACGGATCAATGTAATTATATAGATAGATACATATTATACTTAAATACATAGAACACCCAACACCCAAGACCCGAAACAAACATTCGTATTTTTCATACAAATATCTGCCCCGACACGGGAATCTAACCCGGGACCTCAAGCTTCGTAGTCAGGTTCTCTAACCACTAGGCCATCTGGTCGTCTCGATTTATAAATCTACTAATATAGTAAAGTTGTAAGATCTAATATTACTAACCATCTATGGACATGTGTTTCAAATAAATGGATTATTATTCTCTTTATTTATTTTCATTCTTAGATTAGGCTTTTATAATAGTTATAAAAAGTAAAATACAAAAAGAACAAGCAAAATAAAAATGTTATAAAAACCTAACCTAGTTTGCCGCCGGTAACGGGGCAGGGCCCAAGCTACCGGTGGTCAGGGCCGCAGAGTGAGGAACCTCCGGACGATGCGTGCTGTCTCCAGAAGTACCGCCTTCTGTATCTGGCCCTTTAACCAGCTATCTAGCGAGAGTCTCTTGAGATGTTGGGCGAGACTCTTCGCTATTAGACCGTTTGCCGAAACGACTATCGGGACAATGATCGTCGAGTCAACATCCCACATAGCGGTCACCTCGTGAGCCAAATCAAGGTACGTGTTGAGTTTGTCCTTCTCGGCCTTCACGAGGTTTTCGTCATTATTATTATTATTTCCGGTAGCAAATTTTAGGTAGCAAATTTTTTTTCAATGGAAGCGGAGCCACGGGCTAAAGCTTGTCTAGCATGCAAAATAATGTAATTAAAAACAGCTTTCGCTGAAAAGTTTAATTGAGTTCTACTTAGTAATTAGAAGAGCCTTAATTGCTTCATTTGGAACAAAATTAGGTATCAGCTAAATGTCGCTAATTCGTGACAAAATTTCGCTATTCACCATTAGAGTCAAATAGGTCAGTTGTAAATAAAATATAATTAAAAGATATGTATACATCACAAGTATTTAACACAACTTTATTTTTAACACTTTAGGTTCGCTATTTGAAGGGATCGCCAATGCGCAATACGCCTTATATTAATGTCTTCTTGACAATAGATCTGAATTTTGTATCCGTTTCATTAAATTATAAACGAATTTTATTATAAAAACGTACGCAATTTCCCAGAAACGACTTTTTGGTCTGTAAGATGAAATTTTAAGCTTCCCTGTGTTTCTAGTAGCCTTTGGCTTATCGACGTTAGTGGGAAAATCACATATGTTCTTTCTAACATACATGATTATTTCAAAAACATATAGAGACAGCAGGGTTAGGATACCTGTTTCCTTAAAATAAGATCTTAAAGATTCACGCGTCTTCAAATTATATATTGCTCTAATCTACGCTCTTGAAAGTCGTGTCAGTTGAGTGTGAGTCCTGGGTACTTACCTAACCGTTAACTATGCTACCAGAGATGTCAAACTCAATTATTTAATCATTTAACAAAATTTCACTTTCAGTCGATTTAAAAAATGATAAACTATGAACATGAATATGAAACTACCGTGAGACTCACTCATATTAAACGATATTGTAACGGATAACTCTAGTCTTAAACCGTGTTTAGCTGGACATGTTTCGGGCTATTTTGTAGCTCTTCTTCTCAGGAGCACGCGCGAGCAGAGCGGTGGCGCGTAGTGTGCGTGTTGCGGCAGCCGCCGAGTCGCGTGCTCCTGAGAAGAACGGCTACGAAATAGCCCAAAACATGTCGAGCTAAACTCGGTTTAAGACGTGAGTTATCCGTTACATCGTTTAACTATGAACATGTTTTTTTTTATTATTTTCTACAAACACTTTGTGGTAAAGCTACAATTGAAGTAATTATTCTAAACTATCCTAAAAATAACTTAACTATAATTATATACAATTCCCTCAATGCTTGTCCCTGCGGAAGACTACCCATAAGGCTGGCGGCATTTCCGCGTTGTATCGTGATACGTTGGGCGATAAATGCACTATGTTGTCTGCCGCACTTTGTTGGTCATTTAGTTATTTCGAATATTTTTTTATTTGACCAAAAAGGTAGCATGCGTCCGAATTCCACGGACACAAAGTTTCTACAGCAAAATCTTTACCCCCTTATTCATAAACGACAATCAAACCTATTTTAGTTAAAATGCCGCTAAAATTCGTTTGTCCTTATCTGTCACTTCGACATTTGTATATGTTAGAAAGGGACAAAGCATTTGTTAGTTAACATAGGCTTGTTAAGTTTTATGAATAAGGGGGTAAGTCTTTAGAGATACCTGCGCTGCTGCTCCGCCCGCCGCAAATAAATAAATAAATAACAGTATCTCGCTGGGCAGAACTAGTCCCCAGTGTTCCAAATATGACAAAAAAGATTAGGTACGCCAAATTTTTAAACTCTCTAAACATAGTTGAATACCGCTGAAAGCTAATTGGAATACGTTGAGACACTTCGTACGGTAACCCTAATGTGGTTCACAATTATAATTACGATGGGGTGGGGACACCGCGATAATTAATAATTTCGGGGCATTCAAAATTATATGTCGCCCTCAACAAAGTGTCATAACTACACCACAGATTTGACGGCACAGCTGCGTCACACAAAATCGAGAGAAGAAATTAAACGTGACTGTATAATTTTGTAGTCGCTATGTAATATTGCTTTTATACTCTATACATAGGTATAGGCCCGTTGTCTGGAACCGGACTAGCCTAACTTATTTTCTAGCACTAAAAAAGGGGTCAGCTAAAAAAGAGTTGTAATAAAAAAAAGTGTTGCCTTTTGTACTGAGCGCAAATTTGGCTTTATCTTTTCAATTAATCTATGTAAAGTATTTGTTTTCACCACAGAACGCAGCTACAACGTGGTGTATTCTGTCCAAGAACCTTTTATGTGTTTTATGTACGAAAAGAGTCGTCAATCTATGTTTACATTTATTTATACCTACAAACGTAAAGCAACAAAGAAACAGGAAATAAGTTTCTGTTAAAAAATAACAGTTTTAATACAAGCTTTTTTGCTGACTGTACTTTTTATTGACTGTACTTGCATTGTCATCTGAACTACAAATCCGTACCAAATTTCAAGTCGGTACAGGTTAGCCACTGAGGAGTTCCCTCCTACGGAGACGACAAAATCTCACTACCAAATTATTGTATTGTCACCAAATTTAAATAAGTATGCCAAATTTAAAGTTAATCCGATCGCTGGAAGTGGGTCAAATTTAGTTTCCAAGAATTGACCCCAACCAAATAAATAAACAGGGCAAGCTAAAGAAGAGTATTCAGCATACTTCAGTATTTATTATAAATAACAAATAAATACAATTGCAACTGTACAGATTATTTTACCCTGTGATAAATGAATAAAGGTTGCGGGTGAGCAAAGTAATTGTTTTAGTTCACTGAATTATGGACATCCGGAAAGTAACGCCTGATTCAATAACTGACCTATGATACTAAAAATGTATATTTTGAACATGTTTGTTTGTATATGAATTATTTCGGAAAGCTTTTATAAAGTTGCTGTTAACTCACGTATTTTAAATATTCTTATAAATAAATGATTAGCGATTATTAGTGACAACGGCAGCCATCTTGTCAGCGGTGTCTTGTCAGAACTGTTCCAAACCTCAAGCGCTACTCTGACAGCAGAATTGGCGCGAAAACTGACAGCACTGACAAGATGACTGCCGTTGTCAGTTTAATTGTTACTTCGTTATTGTTTTCGTGTTTCAGGAGTTTAATTTGGAGAGTATAATTTTGATGGTAAGTTAGAAATGTGGTGATGATATGTTGGTGTTAGAAACATTGCTGGCATAACGAAAACTGCAAGATTTTACGTATTTACGATACTCAGGCTCTGCATCATATTATATAATGCCATGTGGCATTGCTTTTCCAGGCAAAGTGTATATATTGACCACATTAATGAACACAAATGTTGTCTTTCTTTATTTTTATTTTCGAACATGAAACTACCGTGAGACTCATATTAAACGACATTGTAACGGATAACTCACGACTTAAACCGAGTTTAGCTCGACATGTTTCGGGCTATTTCGTAGCCCTTCTTCTCAGGAGCACGCGACTCGGCGGCTGCCGCAACACGCACACTACGGCACGGTGAGTTATTTACAGCTTTAGTTATAGGATCTTATTAATATACCCTTTGGTTACTGAGATTTGATCCTGATTCGTCATAGTCCTAATTGGTCATTACTCCTAATTCGACACTTTCCTAACTGGTCATATTCCTGATTCGTCACATTTCTAATTCGTCACTGTACAGTCAAATGAAATTGCGAACTCATGTTTGAAGGATTAATGAGCATTATGATTATTTATGACAGATTGTACTACTTATTTATAAGCTGTAGTTATTTCTACTACGGTTATTAGACAATAGTTTACTGAATCGGTCGAATTAGGAAAATTACCAATTAGGAACCAGAAAAAAATAGTTACGGAACCCTAATCAGAACACACCAACATACACGTACCTAACCAGCTAAAGCTATACGGAACCCCGTTTCTTTCGCATTCCATCCTCTCACATAAATCAAAAACATATTTGCTATGCATACAACCTTTTTCGGTACAAGTGATGGTCATAAATTACCCACCATTCGTAGGGGGAGCTGTTTGGCGAGTACATTACAGCTAAGAGAGATTGAAACGTGAGAAAGGGTTTGTTATTAAGTAATTATATTAATCACGCTAATTAAAAACGTAAGGGTTCCGTACATAAAAGGTAAAAGTAAAACGGAATTCTTATAAATTCACTCGCTTGTCAGTTTGTCTGCCAGTGTTCGATACAATACAATAACTAATGAACTAAAAGAATTTGTTTGATCATCCGCGACCTTATGATAGTTAAATTTATGCAAGATATGCGTGTTCGTGCAGTTCCTCCACCTCCACTGCAAGAAAACACACAAATCACACAAACCCATCTATCACTACCACCACACTAGACTGACGCGTTTCGAACTCAACCAGAGCTCATCTTCAGAGCACCACAACCGTACACCATGCTAGCAGATTTTAGACTAACAAACCACAACAAACGTTTTAACTTGTCACTGTAACACTGTTGTTTGTGTCTGTAGTCTAACATCTGGTAGCATGTTGTGTGTTACTCTGAAGATGAGCTCTGGTTGAGTTCGAAACGCGTCAGTATAGTGTGGTGGTGGTGGTAGATGGATTTGTGTGCTTTGTGTGTTATTACAGTGTGGAGGTGGAGAAACTGCATGAACACGCATATCTTGCATAAGCTTAGCTACGCGTATCATAGGGTCGTGGGTGAGCAAAGAAATTCTTTTAGTTCATGAATACACATCTAGTTGTGTTCCTCAAACTTTCACAATATCTACCTAACCGGGGACCGAACCCGTTACGGCTTGGTCGTCGGTAAATGATTTGAGCGATGCGTTCTCGTTCCTTGCATACCCTTAAATCACACAGCAAAGAACAAGCGATCCTTTCAACTTTCCAAAATAAATAAAGCATACAAAACCACTTGAGATATAGTTCTTGCCCAATTTCAAAACATTTTATTTCGCCATGGCATTTTTCCAAATGCAAATACGCTGAAAAATAAAAACAAGACGAGACAAAAGAATCCCAACGTTTCGTTAAAGACGCAAGGTTTGTTTTTCTTATTTCGAGTGGCACGATCACTGGGTATATTTCATTCGCACAAGTCCAAGTTAAATTTTGTCGAAATTCGAAATGTTTGGAAGTTGTCGAATATCGAAAACTGGAGTTTTAAGATTTATGATTTAACTTCGGAAAGGGAAATATTGCTCAAATTACGGATACCTTTGGTAGCATTTATCGATAAGGAATAGGTACTGAGAAGGAAACTGGATCGCGCACCGATATACAGCGTGGCGTGTGAAAATTGACTAAAAACGTGGTTTTATGTATTTGAAATAATTATGTATGTTAGGAAAAATATATTTGATTTTCCCACAAACGCCGATAAGCCAAAGGCTACTAGAAACACAGGGAAGCTTAAACTTACAGATTGGCTAAAACCAAAGTCTTTTCTGTGATATTGCATACGTTTTTACAATAAAATTACAAATATAGCTGATCAAACACATACAAAATTTTAAACTATTGTTAAGAATACATTAATATCTAAGGCGTATTATAAAACTTATGATTATATCATGGTCAGGGATATTTGGAAATGAATCCGATCCGCATAGGTAGGCGATCACTTACTCCGAATAGCGAATCTCTGTGTTAAAAAAATAAGTTGTGCTAAGTGAGTTGACTTTCTTGCCGGGTTCTTCTCAACACAGGTTTTTCCGAACCGGTGGTAGATTGTTTTGACATTCATTTATGTGCTTGTCATATGCTAAGTTTAATAAAGATATTTCGACTTTGACTTTGAAAAACTTCCTTAAATCCTTTAGTTAGCTCATTTTACACAAAGAAAGGCTTTTTTTTATAAAAAATCGAAAATTCTCTTGTCTTTTCGCTAGGTGGAATTGCATGTATAAAATTTATTAATTTGTTCATTTCCATCTCGGCACAGCTTATAACAAAAGAGCGTGCGGGTCTAGCGCTGATTGGTAAATTCACATACACCATTGAATCACTACGCGTTACAAGTTTCTTCACGATGTTTCCCGTCACCGTAAAGCTCGTTGAAGCTCTTGGTGTTCACTCATGTAATTTCGCCCATGAATAAAAAAAAACTCAGAAGTGCGAGCCGGGTCAAGCCTGGACTACGAGGATCATGGCTTTTATATGCTTAAATTAAGTACTTTATGTCGAGGCCATGATCACCTTTCCGTTTATCAGCCATATTCCCCCCGACACCCTTCTCGGGGGTTATTCTATAAATTCTCGCCGCGTGCACCGAATGCCCCTAATTAGAAGATTCTCGGGCGTTATTATGTGTCCCCAGTCGGCGACTAATCGTCGGATGATTCGGGGTAGTATTGTTATAAATTGGGACATTTTGTTTATGCGTTGCCATTTTTGGTACAAACTCTGGAGTGTACCTACAGATGTACACACAAATACCTAGGGCGATCCAGAAGAACTGGCACGAATTTATTGTTTATCCTCCTGGGTCCTGACTTTTTTTAACTAAGTTAGTTCTTAAGACTTAACGTTATTTTAAAATTCTTCGAATTCTTTACTCTATGAACAATTTGTACTTTATAAAGTAAATTCGGCCGTTATTCTTAGTGTTAATTACTTAGTCCTTTATAAAGTACGCGAAGACTCAGAAGGTTGTAGAATCAGGCTTTCATTTGCAGAGGTTCATATAAATGAACTAAAATTAATTACTTTGCTCGTCCGCGACCTTGTGTCTATGCAAAAAATCTGTTCAGGCACTCCTCCACCTCCACACTGTAAGACACATAAAACACACAAACCCATTACCACTACCACACTAGACTGATGTGTTTCGAACTCAACCAGAGTTCATATTCAGAGTATCACCACCATTCACCATTGTCCAGCAGTGGACGTCTTTCGGCTGACATGATGAAATACATAATGTAGATGACATAAAATATCATGATGCAAGATGTGACATGTATATAGATGTCTAACATCTGGTAACAGGTGGGCGGTTGTGTCGCTGAGTAAGTATGTGTGATGGGAACGTATCTGAATATCGAAAATTAATCTATCTTAAGTTAAAAAGTCGACGGTTAAAATATCGAAAGTAGGTTTAGGTTCGATATTTTGATTTAAATTTTCGATATTCAGATACGTGCCCTGTGTGATTTATGTGTGTTCTTACGGTGTGAAGGTAGATGAGCTGCGTGAATACACATTTATTGTACCTATAGATGCAGCTATATAAGGCCACGGGTGAGCAAAGCATAATAGGACATATATACGCCTCGCTTTAATCCGAATATGGCGAGTAACATAAACCAGACTTTTTACTCTCAATATATTACGAAACTTGTTCCAATTAACAAATGAACATCCACTCCATTTCAGCTCTTATTCTAACATGCAGAAGTTACTGTAGCTTAGCAAAATCTGGTATTAAGAGAGCCAAGTTACGAACAATGTCTTGAGGAACTAAGAACTTATAATGCACTTAGGTTCGTGTACGGAGTTACGATTTGTTTTATTGTGTTTTGTCGCATTAATAAAAGGTCGGAAGTTTTTGGCGTAAATCTACTTAGGGAATGATTGGAACTTTGGGAAATAGTAATTTGTTCACTGCACGAAGAATACGGGTAGAGTTGTGATGACATTATATTATATTAAGTTTAAAAAGATTGTTTTAACAGTAGGTATTTTTACAGAATAAGGTTAGGAACTTTTTTAAGCAAAAAACAATGCTTAGGAGACTCTGCTCTTCCAAACAGGGTATATGTAAATTAATCAATTCGATGTATTTTCAAGAGGTTTTTATTTTTATAGACGTAAGTATACCTAATGCCATCCACGAAGACGCGTAATTTTGTCAAAATTAGACATTAATGTCATTGTAATAAGAACCACGGCACGCGTCATCGTGAATGACTAGAGTCGTAGGCGACAATCGAACCTGTTATTTGTATAAATCACCCTGAACGCTACTAACAGGCAGGGTGCCCGTAAAGTGTTTCATTATTGTATAGCAATGTCAATCGAAGAAAGAGCTAGCCCTACGTTCTCCTGTGGTCCCCAGTTTATTTTTGAAAATTCAGAAAAAGTTGCAATTCTTGTACATTTCACCCCCTGCTTCACCATCCATTGATTCAATTTGTTTGACGGATAAATGTGATGCCGTCTCTGTTTGTTTATTCGAATAGACGGAGACGGCATCACATTTATCAGTCAAAATTTAACCAATGGATGGTAAAACAGCCCCTTATTCTTGTATATTTATTTATTTGGGGGATTCCGGAAACGGCTGTTGATTTTTTTTAATGAAATTTGCTATGTGTTCAATACATTATTGAACATTAATAGGAACCTTTAGTTCCATTTATTTTTTCTTCTCTGTAGTGTCCGCCTGGCAACACTAGTAGTACAAAAAGCTTTGCAGTGCAAGCTCAATATTATATTCTTAAAAATTGTTTTATCCATAATAAACAAGAATAATAATCTACTCTGTTATTTTACTCAACACTATGTATTTTCAAAGAAGAACAGTAAATAAATTTATGCTAGGTCTTATTTCTCAAAACGCGTATTTTCTTGTTCGAGTTATCTATTGTATAAACAGTGTAAGGAAATATGCATGCAGAAAGTTTCGAATGTAAGCATGTTGCAAGTTGCATTCGGGCATTTACACAATATATTATTCATACCAGAAGGGGCAGAGGAGAATTTAAGATAGTTTATTTGGCTATGTTGACTGGGTGTGTCTTGCGTTCGAGCTTTTTCCGTGCAAAATCTTATTCGTTTAAATTAATATTTCAAAATATTTAAAATTTTGTGCTTCTTCAAAACTTTTATTAAGTACGTTAATTTGGTCGACCTCCTTTGTCAATAACTAACCCCGGGATCTGGAGTTCCGGGCTTGTTAATGCACAAAAATGTACGTTCACATGTACATAATTATGTTGTGAGAATTCCATCTAAAAAATTAAAACTAATCTTAATTTGATTGCGGTTAGTTCCGATGGAAAACTGAAAGTTTCTCGATGAGGGCTACGGCATAGATGTCGCTAGTGTCGCTGCTTAAGTGACTGAATAAGAAACAAACATGCTGAGATATGTGGTGATATAGCGGTATAGCACGCGGCACGGAATGCCGAGGACCTGGGTTCGATTCCCAGCGCTGGTTTTATTTTTCTGGTTTTTCTGTGCATCTATATTTCAGTTTGTATTTTCGAATTAAAAAACTGTAATTTTTCTTTACGACGTAAACAATTTTTTTTAACTGCTTCATGAAGACTTGAGTATTTGTTGTTAGTTTCACTTTGATATCTCCATAATATGTTCCTTCGAAAAAGGGTTTTGTTAGACGGACAGATGGTAAACAAATTGATCCTATAATGGTTTCGTCTTTTAACTAGGAATCTCTGTGTTTTATGCAAAAGTCTGACACATTTTAAGCTAATTTAACCAGCTATAACCTAACCAACGAAAAGTTGGAAAACCCCCGACTTTGTGACTTCAAAGTTAAATATCTCAAAAATGGCTAAACCGACTTTGATGACACATGCCCAAGAACCTAGAAATCCTGACTTCAAACAAAAAAAAATCACATTCAAATCGGTCCACCCGTTTTAAAGCTACGGTGGCACAGATACACACACACACACACACACATATAGACACACAGACACACATAGCGGTCAAACCTATAACACCCCTCTTTTTGCGGCCGGGGTTAATAAATTGACTCTAACATATCAAATTAAACATTATAAATATTGACATACTGTGAGAACCGCTGATAAACTCTAGTTCTCACCTTTATATGTTAAGTAGCTAATTAAAATTAAATATAAATATGGGGACTACATAAACTAGTCCAAAGTAAGCTTTCAATATAATAATTATAATTAGTTAAGTATATAGATAATATAATTATTCAGATAATTCAGACTTTACATAGATACTAATCTTTTATATATTTTTCTTTTTTCGTGTAACTGTTTAAAAAAGTATAAAGGTAGAAAAAACAACAATATTTATGCACACTGTAAGCTGGAAATAAAAGTTTTTTTTTATTTATTTTATTTTTAATGTCGGTGACAGTACCTTAAAACTTGCCATTTTTTCTTTATTGATGATGTTGACGGTGGTGAAAAATCTCTTCTGCATTCCACACACTGTGCCACAATTTAATCGTCTGATGTTATTGCGCAACAACTTCATGTTTTGCCGGCAATACAGTATTTAATTAAGTCCCCCTCGCACCCGTTACAACTTCCTCTATCCATCCCGCTCTACCCTCAAAGAGTTACATTGCTTCAGTGTGCTTTAAACTTTCAAAGCTGCATAAGAACTAGTAGTTTACGAGTAAGTTGGACTTGGAAGCATATTCGGACTTTAATTATGAAATCAGTTGGTTTTGGTTGGAATACATTTTACTTGATTATAAAGATAGGACGGTCGTAGGGGGTCGTAGGTTTCAAACCCCGGCTCGCAACCTCTGAGCTTTCGAAATTCACGAGCGGAATTACATTTGAACTTTACCACAGCTTTGCGTGAAGGAAAAACATCGTGAGAAACCTGCACAAACCTTGCGGGAAGCAATTCAATGGTGCGTCTGTGAAGTTCCAATACAGCTGGGCCCGCGTGGGAACTAAGCCCAAGCCCTCTTGTTTCTGAGAGGAGGCCTGTGCCCAGCAGTGGGACGTATATAGGCTGGGATGACGATGATGATGAGACATTAATGTCATTTTAATAAGAGCCACGGCATTTTCGTGAATGACTCTACCTATAGGGGACAATCAAACCTATTATTTGTATAAATCACCCTGATCACTACTAACAGGCAGGGTGCCCGTAAAGTGTTTCATTATTGTATAATACGTCGCCCGAAGAAAGAGCTAGCCCTACGTTCTCCTGTGGTCCCAGTTTATTTTTGAAAATTCAGAAAAGGTTGCATTTCTTGTACATTTTACCCCCTGCTTCACCATCCATTGATTAAATTTGTTTGACGGATAAATGTGATGCCGTCTCTGTTTGTTTATTCGAATAGACGGAGACGGCATCACATTCATCCGTCAAAATTTAACCAATGGATGGTAAAACAGCCCCTTATTCTTGTATATTTATTTATTTGGGGGATTCCGGAAACGGCTGTTGATTTTTTTTAATGAAATTTGCTATGTATTTTCAAAGAAGAACAGTAAATAAATTTATGCTAGGTCTTATTTCTCAAAACGCGTATTTTCTTGTTCGAGTTATCTATTGTATAAACAGTGTAAGGAAATATGCATGCAGAAAGTTTCGAATGTAAGCATGTTGCAAGTTGCATTCGGGCATTTACACAATATATTATTCATACCAGAAGGGGCAGAGGAGAATTTAAGATAGTTTATTTGGCTATGTTGACTATCTTGCGTTCGAGCTTTTTCCGTGCAAAATCTTATCCGTTTACATTAATATTTCAAAATATTTAAAATTTTGTGCTTCTTCAAAACTTTTATTAAGTACGTTAATTTGGTCGACCTCCTTTGTCAATAACTGACCCCGGGCTCTGGAGTTCCGGGCTTGTTAATGCACAAATGTACGTTCACATGTACATAATTATGTTGTGAGAATTCCATCTAAAAAATTAAAACTAATCTTAATTTGATTGCGGTTAGTTCCGATGGAAAACTGAAAGTTTCTCGATGAGGGCTACGGCATAGATGTCGCTAGTGTCGCTGCTTAAGTGACTGAATAAGAAACAAACATGCTGAGATATGTGGTGATATAGCGGTATAGCACGCGGCACGGAATGCCGAGGACCTGGGTTCGATTCCCAGCGCTGGTTTTATTTTTCTGGTTTTTCTGTGCATCTATATTTCAGTTTGTATTTTCGAATTAAAAAACTGTAATTTTTCTTTACGACGTAAACAATTTTTTTTAACTGCTTCATGAAGACTTGAGTATTTGTTGTTAGTTTCACTTTGATATCTCCATAATATGTTCCTTCGAAAAAGGGTTTTGTTAGACGGACAGATGGTAAACAAATTGATCCTATAATGGTTTCGTCTTTTAACTAGGAATCCCTGTGTTTTATGCAAAAGTCTGACACATTTAAAGCTAATTTAACCAGCTATAACCTAACCAACGAAAAGTTGGAAAACCCCCGACTTTGTGACTTCAAAGTTAAATATCTCAAAAATGGCTAAACCGACTTTGATGACACATGTCCAAGAACCTAGAAATCCTGACTTCAAATAAAAAAATCACATTCAAATCGGTCCACCCGTTTTAAAGCTACGGTGGCACAGATAGACACACACACACACACACATAGACACACATAGCGGTCAAACCTATAACACCCCTCTTTTTGCGGCCGGGGTTAATAAATTGACTCTAACATATCAAATTAAACATTATAAATATTGACATACTGTGAGAACCGCTGATAAACTCTAGTTCTCACCTTTATATGTTAAGTAGCTAATAAATAATTAAATAAATAAATATCAGGGGACAATTCACATCAATTTACCTAGTCCCAAGTAAGCTTAGCAAAGCTTGTAATTAAAATGTATTAATGTTGGTGACTAAAAACATGTTCTATATAATAATTATAATTAGTTAAGTATATATTCAGATAACTTAGATTACATAGATACTAATCTTTTATATATTTTTCTCTTTTCGTGTAACTGTTAAAAAAGTATAAAGGTAGAAAACAACAACAATATTTATGCACACCTGTAAGCTGGAAATAAAAGGTTTTTTATTTTATTTTATTTTTTAATGTCGGTGACTGTACCTTAAACTTGCCATTTTTTCTTTATTGATGATGTTGACGGTGGTGAAAAATCTCTTCTGCATTCCACACACTGTGCCACAATTTAATCGTCTGATGTTATTGCGCAACAACTTCATGTTTTGCCGGCAATACAGTATTTAATTAAGTCCCCCTCGCACCCGTTACAACTTCCTCTCTCCATCCCGCTCTATCCTCAAAGAGTTACATTGCTTCAGTGTGCTTTAAACTTTCAAAGCTGCATAAGAACCAGTAGTTTACGAGTAAGTTGGACTTGGAAGCATATTCGGACTTTAATTATGAAATCAGTTGGTTTTGGTTGGAATACATTTACTTGATTATAAAGATAGGGTCGTAGGGGGGTCGTAGGTTCAAACCCGGCTCGCACCTCTGAGCTTTTCGAAATTCACGAGCGGAATTACATTGAAATTCACCACGAGCTTTCCGGTGAATTAAAACATCGTGAGGAAACCTACAAAAATCTGCGAAGCAATTCAATGATGCGTGTGAAGTTCCTAATCCGCACTGGACCCGAGTGGGAACTATGGCCCAAGCCCTCTTGTTCTGAGAGGAGGCCTGTGCCCAGAGTGGGACGTATATAGGCTGGGATAGTAAAGATAGGGACGGCCTAGTCTAACAGAGGACGTTAAACAGCTTATGATGATTATATGAACCACTAGCTTTTGCCCGCGGCTCCGCCCGCGTGGTATTCGGTTATCGCGCGCTGTTCCCTCGGGAACTGTCCATTTTTCCGGGATAAAAAGTAGCCTATGTCACTCTCGGGCCCATAAACTATCTCTATGCCAAAAATCACGTCGATCCGTCACTCCATTACGGCGTGAAAGACGGACAAACACACAAACATACAAACACACTTTCGCATTTATAATATTAGTATGGATGGTTCAAAAGAAGAAAGTGCATCCTTTGGTTGATACTCTTTACCGACCCGGATAATACCGACATGGAAGTGGATCGTGTACACGCCCATACAAAATGGTGTCAAACTGACAAGAGTTTTTTGGGCGTGTACACGCTCCTTTGGCGACTCTTAGGCACGGAACCCTTTGAAAGAAATGATCAGGGTTCGTTAAATGTGTGCAAAATTCGAAGTGGTTGAAGAAGGGGGTTGTCATAATTGACATGCGTCATTTTGATCGATTTTGTTCGCTTTTTTTTCTTTTTTATTCTACTGGATGGCAAACGAGCAAGTGGGTCTTCTGATGATAAGAGATCACCACCGCCCATAAACATCTGCAACACCAGGGGTAATGCAGTTGCGTTGCCAACCTAGAGGCCTAAGATGGGATACCTCAAGTGCCAGTAATTTCACCGGCTGTCTTACTCTCCACGCCGAAACTCAACAGTGCAAGCACTGCTGCTTCACGGCAGGATTAGCGAGCAAGATGGTGGTAGCAATCCAGCCGGACCTTGCACAAGGTCCTACCACCTGCACATCGCAGCTGCGCGTCGCATTTTACAATCCTTGGAAATGACATAATTTTAAACCCCAACTTGTCACCATAAGTAACACATGTAGGTGTCAAACGCTATATTAAACTGTCATCAACATCCATTCCCTTGGCCCTGCCCAAAATGTAGTAATTAAAGACTTTGAGAGCCAATTAAATTAATTACTGGGCGATGTCGACGTCGGAATTTTCCGATCAATGTATGTTATGTTGTAAATATTGTTTCTATGTATATGGCAGATAAATTAACATACATACTATACGATGATATCTTGTTATCATTTGTATTGTATTGTAAAACTCTCTAATGTACATAAAAATCCATGAAATTAACAAAAAAACAGGATAACAAGATGTACAAAGGCGAATCTATCCTTTCCCTTATCATTATCATATCAGCCGGAAAGTCCACCAGTTGCCTGCAACGCTCGCAAAGTCTTCAATCCACACCTACCTACCAACGCTTCGTCTTCCGGTTCGTGGTCGCCACTCGAGGACTTTTCTCCACCAACGGTTATCTGTTCTTCGAGCAATGCCCGTGCCCGTCCATTGTCACTTCAAGTTGCAATATTCTTCGAGCTATATCGGTGACTTTAGTTTCTCCGTATTACAGATTCTACTGTACAAGGAAACTCCGAGTTTAGCTTCTCCATCGCTCGTTGCGTGACTCTAAGCCTGTCCAAGAGGCCAACAGTCAAGGACCACGTCTCAGAGCCATAATAGGTCAATGTTACAGTACGTTTAGATAAAACATGTTCATACAACTTCCATTTAAATTCAAATAAACAACAAGACCCGCGTTACAACGACACATTACAGCCCAAACTGTGAGACCACACATAAATAACG
Source organism: Choristoneura fumiferana (assembly GCF_025370935.1). NCBI lineage: Eukaryota > Metazoa > Arthropoda > Insecta > Lepidoptera > Tortricidae > Choristoneura > Choristoneura fumiferana. Next base: position 5,273,346 of record NC_133500.1, read on the forward strand.
TACGCACATTAAACTGATATTAATTGCCCGTTAAAATAAATCCACAGTTTGCCCACTTCTTAATTGTTGGTCCTAATTTCAATACAATTTTAGCAAAATATGTTGATGCGGAGAAAGGTTAACATATGGCCTACTCGTAAATTGATTTGAACATAACATGTTTAACCATTGTCTAGTTTAATTTTTTTTTTGATGAAATAACGAATAAGATAGTAATACCCACCAATCAACTGACAAACTTTTATGAAGCGTCAAACCACGATTTTAATATGACTTTCTGCCAAATTTCTTGCGGCGCATTCCGAAAGCTCTGCTCGAAAGCTAGTTTAAAAAAATGACGTGTAAAAGTGCCCATTGCGGCCTATTTGCTGAATAAATGGTTCGAATTTGAATTTGGTTTTCCGATAAGTTCTTGTTTATTTATGATTGGTTTATTGGAGTTTTTTGTATTTTTTATTTCAACTCCAAATTTGTTACTTTTACGGGTTTTTTATTTTCGATCATGTTTATTTGTTAATTCTATTTATAGTACAAAAATATTGGTTGTTTTTTTATTGATTGTGAATTTTTATAGAAATACGAAGGTTCATCTATTATTTGTCAACTCGATCGGTTAACTATTTGTTTGCTTAAAAGCGATGGTGTTTATGAAGTTGCCAACTATCATATGGTCCAAGCCCTCTTATTCTGAGAGGAAGCCTGTCTTCTGCAGTAGTACGTATACGCTTGAAGGCCAAGATGATGCATGATGATGCAGTGCCAGATCACTTCTATTCTACTCTAAAGAAACAGGTAAAATTAAATGGCTAAGGCAAAATATACCGACACAATTAAGTTAACAAACAAAATTAAGTTTTCAAATAACTGGTTTCCAATATTCATTAAGATTTTGGACAATGGGCTCCGCAGAGTTTTAGGCTAGGTCCGTTGCCAAATAGCATAAATTACGAGTACAGTGCTATACTATAAAGTGCTACGTTGCATCGTTCTAGGTTCTGGTTAGCTAGATAGCATTTAATTAACATAGCTACTATATTGTTTGTATTACTCACGTTTACTAGCATTGAGCCCATTCTAGAGCTTCAATTAAATTCCCTTTTTAGGGTTCCGTACCTCAAAAGGAAAAAACGGAACCCTTATAGGATCACTTTGTTGTCCGTCTGCCTGTCTGTCAAGACCATTTTTCTCGGGAACGCGTGAAGGTGTCAAGCTGAAATTCATATCAAATACTCAGGTCTACTGTACCTTAGAGCTGTGAAAAAAAAACTTCTAAGCCAACGCAATCAAAAGATAGAACCGTTTATGTTGCAAATTTTCGACACTCGCAAGGGAATCAAAACCTACAGGGTACTCTCCGTGAACTCAGAATCTTGAAATTTGGTATGAAGCAACATCTCATAGCACAGATAACGAAAGAAATGCGAAAAGCATAAATTTTTAGTTGCATCATCCATCCCATCCATCCCAGCCTATATACGTCCCACTGCTGGGCACAGGCCTCCTCTCAGAACAAGAGAGCTTGGGCCATAGTTCCCACGCGGGCCCAGTGCGGATTGGGAACTTCACACGCACCATTGAATTGCTTCGCAGGTTTGTGGAGGTTTCCTCACGATGTTTTCCTTCACCGCAAAGCTCGTAGTGAATTTCAAATGTAATTCCGCACATGAATTTCGAAAAACTCAGAGGTGCGAGCCGGGGTTTGAACCCACGATCCTCTGCTTGAGAGGCCATAGGTCAAACCACTCGGCCACCACGGCTAATCACAGTTACATCATAATAATATATAATAAAAATGTGTTTACTTATATACCTACAGGTTTGTACGGAATCCTGGGTGCGCGAGTCCGACTCGCGCTTGGCCGGTTTTTTATAAAATAGGGGGCTAACGACCTGGCGGAAAGCAACCACCGCCACTCATGGACACCCATGACTTAAATATAGTTACGGGTGCGTTGCCGATCTTATGGGTACCTATTGAGTAGGCTTTGCTTTTTGAATATTCCTAAGTTTTCATTACAGGAATTCCAAAAAATTACGTTTAATTGTAGCTGTTATTTTTGTTGTTATTTCGGCCAGAATGTAAGTGACATATGATAGAGACGACGGTTACAAAAAGGATCTGCAAACATCTTTATCGCACGGTATTACAAAAGTCAGAAAGTTTCATCATCCCAGATTATAAAATTATCTTATCAGAATTCTCTAATCAGGCTTTGGCTGTAGTTACCCCGCGAAGCCATGGCGGATTGCGTACTCACATGTACGAGTATACACCATTGAATTGCTGCGCAGGTTTGTATATCTTTTTCATGATGTTTTCCTTAACCGTAAAGCGGTGGTAAATTCCAAATGTAATTTCGCATATGAATATCGAAAAACTCAGAGGTGCCAGCCCAGGTTGGAACCCACGGTCTGCTTGAGAGCCCATAGGCCAAACCACTAGGCCACCGGCAAGAGGCAGTTCTGCCGTGTCATGACAAAACTAGAGATACTGTGTTTTGACAAAACAAAACTCGCCTTTTCTTCAGCCAGTACTTAAAGTTACACAGTGTTTTGTTGTGACAAACTCACGATAAAAATTCGGAGGAGTGTTTTGATTTGTAAAGTATTTGTTTATTGTAAATTAGAATTTTTTCATGTTTAACGTGTGTTTTCCTTGGTTGCCCAGAAAACCAGTGCCATGACTGAAGAAATTCAGACATCGGCATTTGCTGAGTGGCATACATTTTGGTGCTTAGTTAACTACTGTTATTTTTTTATAACACCAAATAAAACAAATCTATTCTATTCTATTCTTTTTTGCTTGAAAATGTTTGATTAAAAAATCTTATAATTACGTTTCTTTGTCCACAATTAGTAGGCTTATTATTTGTAATTTTTTAAATTTATATAACAATCGGATATATATTGATGGGTATTCAATTAAGGTAGAAAACAGTTTTTTTGCGATTTCTGAAAAGTAGTTTTTTTATAGATACAGTGTTTTGTCATGACACGGCAGAGTTGGTCAAATTGAACTAGCATTGAAGTACCAACAATAATTTAACCACCAAAATTTAACCTGATATTCTGGACGGGAATTATGACAGTACCTATACTTTATCTTCGAACGGTCCCTGTTCGGGGAAAATTAGTTTTTGAAATATAAACCTGTCGTTATTTTTAACGAGACATCTCTATTAACCTATTAATTTAGGGTAAAGAGAATTTCCCTGGCCACTTTATTGTTATGAATGTTGCCGGTTTGGTAATGGTGTTTAGATTGAGTTATTGTGAATTAGGTTTCACCCGTGGATGTGCTCGTGTGAACCAAGAGTGAATATTTCAATTTTCAGTTAATATTTGGGGATTCTGGTATAACAAAAACCATGGCCTATCATCATATGGCTTAACTTTCATCTGTGCTTTCATTCAAATCCAGGTAGCTGTTTCTAGTGTAGCGTAAGATCTACAACGGTTTATAGTTTTTATCATAAACGAACTTAAGGGCATTTTCACAAAAAAGTTTACCCTTTCTAATTTTTTTCAATTTTGAAAATATGGTGTTTCGGCCGAGAATCGAAAGCACAATCGATTCCGATGGTTTAAAAAAGGTCAGTTTGTGACGAGTATTGGGCGTCACAAAACTGTCTCATAAAATTTGTATTTTAAATACATTTTGAAAGAAAAGTAAACGTTTTTGTGAAAACGCCCCCAAACATATTGTCCTTATACCAGTACATAATACTAAGTTATCATAGCCTTAAAGTGGTCCAAAATAAACATCAAAATGGCCATATAAACTACCTCCTACCTTCCTACCATTAGAGCGCCTACGAAGCACATAAGATTTGATACGTTATAATTTTATACCTAACAAAATGTCCGCTATAATTTCATGAGCTAACAAAACAAGCTTTTATTTTCAACTTAGCCGCGCTTTGTTTATTACAAAATCAACAAGGCCGACGAAACGTCAGCGTAATATTATCGCTTTACAACTGGTTAAGTGCGAGTCGAACTCAAAAAAACGGGTTCCGTACCGTATTATAAATAGTAAACCGCTGAAAATCCATATCATTTGGGACCACTTTTGATTTATAAAGTTACAGTGTTATAATTTAACCCACATTAAGGCTTCTGATTACTTACACGGTACAAGTAATGGGTAGTACATACAAGTGAAAAACAAATTTCTAAATCTTTTTAGATTTTCTTTTTTGTGACTCATAAAATGTGTGTGTACATAAAAACCTGTTTTTTTTTTCAAAGTAAATTATTTTCCACTTAGGAATACAAAATATTATCAACGGTCTACATAAGTCCCACTGCTGGACACAAGCCTACTCTTAGAATCATCATCATCAGCCTACAGCAGTCCACTGCTGGACATAGGCCTCTTCCATGGCGCGCCACAACACTGTTTTAGCCCCTCACATCCATCCGCTGCGAGCGACCCTCTTAAGGTCGTCCGTCCACCGTGCCTCAGGACGCCCTACACTACGTTTTCCCGTTCGTGGTTTCTATTCGAGGACTCGTCTGCTCCACCGTTCATCAGTCCTGCGACAGACGTGGCCAGCCCAACGCCACTGCAGCGAACTAATTCTCTGAGCAACGTCGGTGACGGTCGTTCTAAGTAAGACTAAGTAAGAAAGAGTAAGTAAGACTTCGTAGCTGGTCGTTTCGCTTTTGCGGGGACACGCAAAATTGTGTATTATGTTACTGTTTTCATATGTGTTTTCATGTTTTTTTTTGTGTAATTGTGTAAATTTTATTTGTATTTGTGTGTCTCTCGTATTGGTGAATAAATGTCTTCTCTATCTTTCTTTCTTTCTTATTTAAAATATTGTTACATAGATAAGTAGAAAATTTGAGTGAAAGTAGACTTCATTTTGATTTCATAATCAATTTGAACTGCATTCAAAGATTTTTGAATAATCCCCTGTTTGAACCGGAAATCGTTTTTCAAATCAGAATGAAGTTTTTTTTTCTGTAATTCTTCTTTGTTGTTGGAATTCTTTTTTGTTGGAATTCATTGGGTACGGAACGCTAGAAATCCCTACTAATATTATAAATGCGAAAGTAACTCTGTCTGTCTGTCTGTCTGTCTGTTACCTTTCACGTCGAAACCACTGAACCGATTTTGATGAAATTTGGTATATAGGTAGTTTGAACCCCAAGGATCAACATAGGATACCTTTTATTCCGGTAGAGGGCGCCACCGCGCGATAACCTAAATCCGCGCAGACGTAGTCGCGGGGCATAAGCTAGTACTAAATAAACTAAATTGCAATGGAGCGGTCTATAAAATACACAAAATGTGCTAATTAAGGGAATAAAACGTGGCGTAATCAGCGGACAACTGCTGCAGCTAACCAAAGAACACCGCGAAATGGAATGGACATTGATTTACTCATTAACCCCCGACGCAAAAAGAGGGGTGTTACAAGTTTGACCGCTATGTGCCTGGGTGTCTGTGTCTGTATGTCTGTGTATCTGTGTGTCTGATTTACCGGTTTGAATGCGGGTTTTTTTTGTTTGAAATCTGGTTTTCTAGCGATGGATCGTAGATATGTTTATTCAAATCTGTTTAGCCGTTTTTGAGATATTGAACTTTTTGCTAGATAATTTGATTTAATCAGACGTTACTGCGTAGGTACGTTGGTATACAATAACCGCCCCCCCCCCCCTATTGCTTACCTTGTAATTTTCTCTGTGTCCTGTTTTCTGTATCGCTTACTATTTCTGGTGTACAATAAAGAGTCATTGTATTGTATTGTATTTCATGGTTCACCCGAACCTTAAGGAGCAAAGAAATTCTTTTAGTTCATTGGTATGGACCTCCGCAACGTAACGCCTGATTCAATAAATTAATATTAGGATGAAAATTAACCTACCTATCTTCATACCAAAGGTCATAAAACTCTATCTTATAGTTTTTGTTTGAAGGAGTAACGAACGTCCATCTATCCAGACATACAGTCATTCTCACAAACTTTCGCGTTTATAATAAGTATTAGTAGGATTTAAACTTAACTAGAAATTCAGCATTCAAATAAAAAAAACCGCATTCAAATCGTTCCACCCATTTAAGAGCTACGGTGCCACAGACAGACAGACACATAGCAGTTAAACTTATAACACCCCTCTTTTTGCGTCGGGGGTTAAAAATAGTCACATCTAGCAATTTACCAAAACACCCTGTATTCAAATGTGATACTATCTCTCGCGTTCAGCTGCGAACTACACTGAAACACATTCGCAACAGCCTGTATAATAAGCTGCTTTGGTTATGTTATTGTATTGTTATAATTATAAAAGTACACTAATTCCTTTATTTTAATTATTGACCCAAATAGAAGTTCGGTCTCATAATTGTCGCAATTCGTAATTGTAATTGTTTTTCATTACTTTCTCTGAATCCATTAATTGTTCAGAATTGTTACACCTAACCTATAGAGTTCTACAAGATAACTAAATATTTAATAATTTCTAAAAAACAAATATAGTTTCGACGGAAAAAGAATTATGAATAATAAAAATCATGATAAACATTACAATTATGACTTGCGAAAATTATAAGAGTAGATGCACACCTCAATTATTCACTCGGTCTACTATTTTTTTAAACCATTATCTGCAAGAAATATTCTTCTTCTCTTTTAAAATATGGCTGTTCTGTACTAATTAATAGGACAATTTCGCCAGTGTCGAGGTAAACTCTCTTTGAGAGGCTCGTTGTACGGTGATTGTAGTTTTTGCAACTTGATAGTAAAATTCCAGAAACCACGTGGAGACCACTTGCGCATTAAACAATGTTAGACACGAGAGCAATATAGAATTTTGGGGATCACTGTTCACTGTTAAGGTTAATCGCCGCATAAAACACTATCAAAATTATACTTCAACTAGCCAAAGAAACAGAAATAGCAAAATTAGATATTGTCTACATCCGCCATGTTCGAAAGCTACAAATCGAATCCAAGAAATACTTCAATTCGCGCTTCATCTTTGACAGTATTTTGACAGCTGTCCCAGCTGTCATTGTCAAACTCATAATATTGACTCGTGGCAGTAAATGTCACCCACAACCGTTGCTTTACGAAAGCTACCGTTATTGAAATATTCGCGTTTCTGGTTAACGCTTCTTATTCTCAAATAACCTTTTGCAGTCCAAATCTGAAAGTAGGGTACTTTACTCTTATATTCATCAAGCACCTTTAACAGGAGTTAGTTCTAGTTTAATTAATAAACAGGCGATACTTACGGAGCCGTGGTGGCCTAGTGGTTTGACCTACATCGCCTATCGAACAGAGGGTCGTTTCAAACCCCGACCTCTAAGTTTTTCGAAATTCATGTGCGGAATTACATTTGAAATTTAGAGCTTTGTGATGAGGAAACATCGTGAAGAAACCTGCACAAACTGCGAACGCGATCAAATGTGCGTCGAAGTTCCCAATACGCACTGGCCGCGTGGGAACTATGGCCCAAGCCCTCTTGTTCTGAGAGGAGGCCTGTGCCCAGCAGTGGGACGTATATAGGCTGGGATGATTACTACTTACTTTGTATTGTAACCACACGTGCAACCCCGAACTCAATTTCCAAAAATCATCATCATCATCAGCCGGAAAACGTCCACTGCTGAACAAAGGCACTTTCAGAACGCCACAGCCACAATGAATGCACCCACCGATCAATTCCCAAATAGTCAACACATCACGCAGACCACACACTTTTCATTTAGATATTCCCACGGGAATGGCATATATACGAGAGCCTGCTATCTAAATACATCAAATCTGTCCATCCGTGTCAGCGTGAAACGTAACATCAATATAACCTAATGAACTTAGAAAAGCTGCTAAGCCCCGACATTATCATTTCAAAGTTCAATATAAAAAAGTCTCGACAATTCTAAACACTTTCACTAAAAAAAAAACGCATTTCGATGCATCCGTTTAAGAACTTCGATGCGACAGTCAGACATTACGGTGAAACTTGTAGCACCCCTCTTCATGTCAGGGCTTAAAAACACGCGCCATCTCCTGTCGTAGGTGGTGGATGGCCGCATTAACCGCACAGTGTTGTGCTGGCGAGGCGCCACGTCTTCACTCCCCTAATGCTTCGAGCCATGTTTATCGATACCCTAAGTTATGGGCTACTCACCGCTAGTGATGGGATGTAATATCGATAGCGAGGCGTTTTTTTAAGAATACCCTTCTCTTTCAAAAAGTATTTAATTTTTCATACAAAATTTTATAACTCAGTTTTTAACGTCCATACAAGTGTATGAAAAAAACGTCACAAAACTGCCATTTTTTTAAACTATTGGAATCACTTTTGCTGTTCATTCTGAGTTGGAAAAACTATACTTTATCCAAAATTAAAAAAAAGAAAAGGTCCACTTTTTTGTGAAAATGTCTAGTGGCTACAAAATAATAATAATATAATACTAGCTTTTGGAGAACATATGTATTTGTATTATTATATAAGCTATAAAAAACAACATCAAGTAACTATTATTTAGTTAATACATATATAAATAAAAAAAAAGTAATAAGTCTACATAATTTGCAACCCTAAGTACACTTTTGGTGTATAAGTCCAGCGCCATATTTACCACCGAAGAAAGCTGACTTTGACATAATACAGATTTTATTATACACTAGAGTTTAGAGACGGCGTCGCATGCGT
>NC_133500.1:5286933-5312744 GCF_025370935.1 Choristoneura fumiferana
TTTGCTAAGTGCACTGGGAAATAATTATGTCCCCGAAGTCGAAGCGAACTTTCAACTGTTTATAGATAATTTGCATACAGACAGACAGACGCCGGCGTACGGGCATTATAGTAAAAACTTACTACTAAGTTTTTGTATTAAATTCACATGTTCTGGAATATTAAGATGTGCAAGTATAATGTTTTGAGCTTCGCGATTCTAACTGATATTAACATAGCTAAGAACCTAATGGTTCTTGTAATCAAGAAAACTTCATCCTCATCATCATCATGTCAGCCGAAAGACGTCCACTGCTGGACATAGGCCTCCCCCAAGGCTCTCCACTCAGACCGGTTTTGTGCTTTCCGCATCCACCGCGATCCCGCGATCTTAACCAGGTCGTCGCTCCATCTTGTTGGAGGCCTGCCGACATCTCGTCTCCCGGTCCGCAGACGCCATTGGAGAACCTTCTGACTCCATCGGCCATTAGTCCTACGAGAAATGTGCCCCGCCCACTGCCACTTTCAGTTTCTCAATTCTTCGGGCTATGTCGGTAGCCTTAGTTCTACTGCGGATATCATCATTTCTGATTCTAACCCCGAGCATAGCCCTCTCCATAGCCCTCTGAGTGACTTAGAGCTTCCTCATGAGGCCCATCGTTAGCGCCCACGTCTCAGATCCGTATGGCATCACCATCACATGGCAACACACACTGGTCAGACTTTTGACTTCAAACACTACGATAATTTGAACAAGAAAACTTGTTTCCACTTAAAAAACCGCGATCCGCTTTGAAATCAGTCCATCCGTTTGACAGCTACCATATGTCACAGATGGACAGAGGCATCAAAATTATTACACCCCTTATTGCGTTAGGGTTTAAAAATAGCCCTTTGATCTATTTCCAAAATAAACTTAGCTAAATATTTTTTTATCATAAATCTTATTAACCCTTACCTCTGAGTATCACAGCCCTTCAGCGGCCATGTTGATTTTGTTATCAGCTAAGCAATTTTAATCGAACTAAAAGCCTTTAAGAGCAAACTTGATGATTCGTTCCACTTGGCGACTCAGTATAAACCGAAAATCAGAATTAAAGGTATCAGAGGCAATTTGAGTTTTTTTACGTCTGCCATATCAGCACCAGAAGTAGCAGGATCCAAAAAAAACATTTTAGGATTTTGATATGCCTCTAACTAATCTATTACTCACGTGAAATTTTAACTTTCTAGCTAAAGTGGAAGAGGATGCTTACGTAGTGTAAAAAATACATTATATTGTAGTAAAGTATCCTCATGTAAAGAAGTGGCAGTGGGCGGGGCACATTTGCTCGCAGGACTGATGGTTGATAGGGTCAGAAGGTTCTCGAATGGCGTCCGCGCACCGGGAGACGAGCTGTCGGTAGGCCTCCAACAAGATGGAGCGACGACCTGGTTAAGATCGCGGGATCGCGTTGGATGCGGAAAGCACAAGACCAGTCTGAGTGGAGAGCCTTGAGTGAGGCCTATGTCTAGCAGTGGAAGTCTTTCGGCTGACATGTAAACTATACAGTAAACTTTACAGTTACGTAGTACCCTCAACCCGCGGCTTCGCTCACACACAAACATCACGCCTGTATTCCCAAATGGGGTAGGCAGAGCACACGAAAAGTTTCCGCTTCGGAGCCATTTTTAGCAATTTTAGGTTTTAAGTTTGACAAAAACGATACAAAAGTGACAGGTTGCTAGCCTGTCGCTTACGGTATACCTTATTAACCTATATCCTGAGTCGCCTCTTACGGCATCCACGGAAGAAATGAAGAGGTGTTATTGTTAACTAAACTGTTGTATAATTATTATTGCATTTTTTTTATATACAACGACAACCGTTTACTAACACGATTCTTGTTACCATAGCAACGGAAACGGTTGTTAAAAACGGTAACGGTAAAAATTTGAAAGGACAACGTTCGCTCGCACAACGCCATCTATTGATTGCAAACGAAAGAAGTACGTTATAGTAGGACATTTGTGGGTCACCTTTAATTGTTTAATAGTTCATTATGTTTAATTTCACACACAAAAGTGATAAAATTCGAAGCCTATTTTTGGTGCTAGCGGGAACGAACCAGTAACCCCTTGCATCATTTCATCCCCTTGGCACCGGACCAGACGCAAACACAGGACCCCACTCTTCACTGATTGACTCGACGTGACATGTGGTCACTTTTGACCATACGCATACATACAAATGTTGCATTTAACGTAAGCGTGGTCGTCTGCTAGTTTGCTATTTTGCGCTGTTTTACTCATCATCCCAGCCTATATACGTCCCACTGCTGGGCACAGGCCTCCTCTCAGAACAAGAGGGCTTGGGCCATAGTTCCCACGCGGGCCCAGTGCGGATTGGGAACTTCGCACGCACCATTGAATCGCTTCGCAGGTTTGTGCAGGTTTCCTCACGATGTTTTCCTTCACCGCAAAGCTCGTGGTAAATTTCAAATGTAATTCCGCACGTGAATTTCGAAAAACTCAGAGGTGCGAGCCGGGGTTCGAACCCACGACCCTCTGCTTGAGAGGCGATAGGTCAAACCACTAGGCCACCACGGCTCAACTGCTCGCTGTTTTACTGCTATTTAATAATTAATTATTTTAAGTCTTGATTATCTTGTAAACAGTAAGAGTTAACCACTAGTGTCTTAGAGAAATTAACTTCATTTGACCTGTAGATTGTCCGCTTAGTAACATAAGTTATTTAATTTAAAAATCATTTGTAACGACCTGTAACACCTGTTACCAATAAAAAAAAATCATTTTTTTCATTAAATTTCATTTTGTCAACTGTCACGATTGCTTATTCTCTTCGAAAATAAATCAGTTTTATTTATCTTTTTGATATATATCATTGTATAAGCTTCTCTAAACGTTTGAAAAGTGAAAATTTTGGCTCCAGCAATGTTTTGCGTATATCATGAGGAAAACATGATATAAAATATAAGTGACAGCACTACTCCGCCTTGTGCACAAATTTGTTTGTGTACACCTGACGTGACGAGAATACATCTAATCTTATTTAGCAGCTATTCAGAGGCCTCACGAATTTGCAGCTGAAGGGCTTAAGCTGCCCTTATCGCCTGAAAAGCACCCGCAAAGGCTCTAGCCTTTCCCACGCACAAGAATCTCGTTCTCACGGCACACCCAGTGAGACAGTGACTGAGCCTTGAACCTCCTCCAGCTAAAGAAAATCACAAAAAATGTTTTTATTTACTCTACCTATTTACTTAAGTCTTTAGTTTCCCTTTCTTGTTTCTTTTATTTTAAGTCTTTTTTTAAGTGCTGTGTTTTCCCTGTTTTCTAATACGTATATTGTAGATGCCCCTCGCAAGCCTTTCCTGTCCTACACAAACTACTGCATCGTCAGAAATTCTCCTTCGTTGCCCGGAATGTCCCGAACCACGTTATTATAAAGGCTCTAGAGGCCTTAACATCCACATCGCCAAAAAACACAGAAGCCATACTCAACTTTCATCTACAGTACTGTCCCAGCCAAACGTTCCAGCGCCTTCACAGTCACCAGACCACACCAGTTCGAACGTACCATTTCACCAAATCCTGAGTAATTTAAAAAATTCGCGCCCGGTATTAAAACGAATTCCGCGTGGTGCCCGAGTATCTGTTGCCAAATCCTTGAGCCACACAATCAAAACAGTCCTCTCAGATAACTCCATATGCAATTGGGAACTCTTACTTACATTCACCTTTAAAGTCCTTCATATAAATTCCGATGAAAATTCAAAATCACTCACGAAAGTAGTTAAAGATAACTGCTGTAGTGATATTTCATTTCAACCCTCTTTTCAAACTTCTAGGAACACCAACAGCTGTTTATTTAAAAGAGTAGAATCTAAAATTTCCGACGGCGATATAAAAGGCGCCGCCCGCTTGCTTTTTTCTGACGATGCAGTAGCCCCATATAACTCTGACACCCTTACAGCTCTACACAGCAAACATCCACCTCCAGCTACAAACCTTTGCCTGCCTGATCCCCCACTACCTAGTGATCCAAACCTTATTGCCACCACACAGGATATCCTTGGAGCTGTAATGTCTTTCCCCAATGGCTCTGCGGGAGGTCTAGATGGTCTGACACCTCAGCACCTGAAAGATCTCCTGTGCAGCGGTTGTGGTGAATCGGGGGAAATGCTCTTAAAGGACTTGACGGCCCTGGTGAATATCATGCTTGCCGGTCAGGTCCCGGACGGCATCAAGGACGTCCTGTATGGAGCCAACCTTTGTGCCCTAATAAAAAAAGACGGTGGCATCCGCCCCATTGCAGTTGGCTCCACTCTCAGACGTCTTGCCGCCAAGATTGCCTGCCGCTCCATCCTTTTGAAGCTTACCCCAGAACTTCAACCTGTCCAGCTGGGTTTGGCTCCAAAAGTGGATGTGAAGCCGCCGTGCACGCCGTGCGAACGTTCCTCGAGCATAAGGCAGGAGAGGTCCTGCTTAAGGTGGATGTTTGCAATGCTTTCAATTCCGTAGACAGGGGCGCCTTGTTGACTCAAATAAAAGACAAAATTCCTCTGGTATATAAGTTTCTTTGGCAGTGTTATAGTTCTCCTTCCAAATTATCATACAAAAACGAAGTTCTGGCTTCTTCTGTAGGTTGTCAACAAGGCGACCCGCTCGGTCCAGCAATTTTCAGCCTCGCTATACATCCCATCATTAAGGATCTAAATTCAAAATTAAATGTATGGTATTTAGATGACGGGACCCTCGGCGGAGAAGCGATTTCTGTCCTCGAAGATTTAAGAAAAATTAACATCGACATGGAAAAAATTGGCCTATCGCTAAATTTTTCCAAGTGCGAACTTTTTATCACCGATTCATGTCCAGACAAGGAAAATACAATCGACCTTTTTAGGCAAATCGCCCCGGGTATCAAAATTATAAACAAAGAATCGCTTCACCTCCTTGGTTGTCCCGTCTTAGATCAATCATTTGAAAACTTCGTCGACGCAAAAATTCAAAATTTCAAAGCAACATCGCACCGTTTGGCCAAAATTAATCTTCATTCAGCCTATTCAATCATTAAGCATTGTCTTTTTGTCCCAAAATTTACATATATACTTCGCGGAACCCATTTTTGGAAATATCCCACTTTGACTTCAAAATTAGATAAATTAGTCGTAGAAACACTCACTTCAGTCTTCAATATTCCTTTTGACAATAGATCTTGGACCCAGGCTACCCTACCCATTAGGTTCGGCGGCCTTGGAATCCGTAAAATTTCTTGTGTTGCTCTACCTGCGTTCTTGTCCTCGGTGCATGGTGCACAAAGCCTTATAGCGAAAATATTAGATCCATCCATTGGATCTGTGGAGGCTGCACACTGCTCCGAGGCCATGAACGTTTGGTCCATAACCTGTCCCGACACGGACCAGCCTGCCAATCCCTGCTCGCAGAGGCAATGGGACGAGCCGCTCTGTCAACTAGTACGGAAAAACCTTTTAGATACGTCAACTAGTTCGGCAGACCGTGCTCGTCTCCTTGCGACTGCGGAGTGGGAATCGGGTCTGTGGCTGCAGGCGCTACCTTCTCCAAACATAGGTACTTTTTTAGACAACACCACCTTTCGCCTGGCAGCTAGCTTACGTTTGGGGCATCAATAAATCAGCCACATCGTTGTCAATGCGGCGCCATGGTGGACATACTGGGTCACCATGGCCTCTCATGTGTCCGGAGCGCTGGTAGGATCTCCCGCCACGCCAGTATTAACGACATCATCCGTCGGGCCCTTGTCAGTGCGAGAGTTCCGGCAGTCCTCGAGCCCAGCGGGCTGGCCAGGACGACGGCAAGAGGCCTGACGGAATGTCGCTGGTGCCTTGGAGCATGGGTCGGCCGCTAGTTTGGGATGCCACTTGCGTTGATACCCTAGCACCGTCCCATGTTCCAAGCACCAGCGTCACCGCTGGCGCTGCGGCATCTTCGGCTGAAAGCCTCAAACGCCGCAAATATGCCGCCCTGGGAACCAGCTACATGTTTGCGGCATTTGGTGTTGAAACCTTGGGGCCTTGGGGGCCAAGTGCGCGTCGGCTGTATAAAGATATGTCGACGCGCCTAATAGAGGCCTCGGGCGACCAGAGGGCTGGCCACTATTTCGCACAGCGTATAAGTATCGCTATACAACGAGGAAATACGGCCAGCCTTCTGGGCACCTTACCCATTGACGGCGATTTAGGCCAAATTTTCTATCTATAGTTTAATTATGTTTTATTATGTTTGATTTTAATTATTATATCATATTATATTTTGTCCCTTAAAGTTAACGGACATCAAAAATATCATTTTTTATAGGCGTGTTTTCGGTATTGTATTTCTTTGTTAAAATACGAAACACAATGACATATCAAGTGTAAAATGTAGCAACTTAAAATAACTTAAAAAAGCACTTGGCAACGAGCTATCGCTTAAAGTTTCAATACAACGGGATCTGCCAATTCGGCGGTTCCGGAGCTACGTGTCGGGATGCAGATAAACATACATCCTGGAGCTATTCCAACTTTTAACACGTAGCTGTGTCAATTTTGTACAGTGAAAAATTACTAACAGACGGAATAATCACTTAACTCGAGTTACATCTTCATGTGAATAAGTTGTTGCTAAAGAACCTTACTAATATTTGTCATTAAATAAGCCGTGGTGGTGTAAATTGCGCTACTTACTAAAATATATTCCTTACTTCTGTCTATTATAAAGCTGGCCTGTAGGCTTGAGTCGGTCCTGAACTAAGAACTAAAAATAATGAATTCCCATCGCGGACCAAAAAAGAACTAGTTCCTCGTAAACGATCTTAATCGTTCTCGGTCTCGGTCCGCGCTCCTTTGGCTCCGTAGCTAAAACGGAGCGGGAGCTGGGAGTGAGCGAGTGAACGAGGAAACGAATAGGTATAGAGCGGAGCGGACGGCATGGCGCGGTGCTCGGTCGATGTGAACGAGACAAATAGTGTTATTTCAAAGCGTATCCTACATTGTACATTGTTTGATGATACCAAAGAACCATACTTAGAAACCCGGTTAAACGAAACTAAACACTACGACAACAAATAAATATTTTTTTTATCTGATTACAACGTATATTTTTTATTATTCTCCTTATTTTTTAACATTCCGATCTTTAGCTCCCAGTTCAGTTCATGACCGATTCGAGTCTAAACTCGCTCCCTTCCTTTCCCTTTCCCTGTTTCGATCGAGCCGCTCGGAGCTAAAGGAACTAAAAGACCGAACTAGTTCATTTTAACGATTGACCGAGATCGGAGCGCTCCCTTTAAAGACCGAGCGGGCGCAACTCTACTGGCCTGGAAGAGATCGCTCTAAAGCGATAAGGCCGCCTATTAATTACCTTGGAAAATTTCTATACATATTATGTACCTGTGTTTTATAAAGAGTTATTGTATTGTATTTTATTGTATAAATGTCAAAGTATGTCTGTCTGTATGTAACCTCTTCATGCTTAAACTGCTCAGCCAATTGAAATGAAATTTGGAGTCAAGATAGTTTGAGACATTGGGAAGGACATAGGATAGTTTTATCCCAAAAAACATCTAGAGGTACGAACCCGTTTTCAAACCCACGACCCTTTGCTAGAAAGCCCGCAGTTCAAACTGCTACGCGACTACGGCTATTTCAAATCCATCAATTTAATTTTCATATACAACTAAACGTTAATTAGATACTAGTTTATACAATCCCTATTGTTTGAACGTCAAAACCGAGGTTGAAACTGAACGCATTGTTTACGTAATAACAGCGTTGTTCTAATTAATATTAAGCCGATAAATAAAGATAATGAACTACGTTGAACACTAATTAATAATTTAGTAAACAAGGTATCCTAAAATCCAGAACAATGCGTACAATGTTTAGATAAATCTGAATAAATATTAAAGGACACTTAACACTATTTGAACTAGCACCAAACTGATTAATATTTAATATTACGGAGCACTTGACACCGGTTGACCTAGTCCCTAAGAAAGGAAAGTTTGTTTCATGAGTACTAGGTGACGGATACACAAGGTGGGCCCTGTAACAGGAGCACAAAATTAAACCACAGCTTCCACTATTCATCTTGAGCTAATTTAGTTCAATAACTTTTGAAAATAACTTGTATTATGATTTTTATTATAGTTTAATTGGACGAGCAATGTATTGCGAAATCCGTCATTTTGTTACGTGACAGGCGATGTCATTTAGGCTATTGGATGCCGTACATTGAAAATACCATTTAATTTGTTCGTAATAAACACAATGCTAAAATTACTTAATTTTTGAAAGTTGCAGAACTAAAGTACTTTCATTTGAGTGGCAGAACCTGTGTTTTAATTTTTTGCTCCTGTTACAGGGCTCACCCGGTATCTATAGGTAGTGCCAAGAGAATTGAAGTGAATGATTACTCACAGCTACATAAAAATCTGAATGAATGAAATGAATGTGTCAAAATTCCTCGCTCTGCTCGGGTGGCTACATCTCGTGTCATTATGGCTTGTTTTAGTCCCTTATTAAAAAATCTACTATTACACTTTACTACCTTGTCGCTGTCACTTCATGAAACGGTACTAAAGTTTAAAGATATTTTCGACCTCGACTGTATATCATAACCTCACATTTAGAAAGCACAAGATAAATTCGACGGCTTGGAATATAAATTGTATGTAACAGTTGTATTGACATTAAAATACAATTTATCACGCTTTTGAAGTTAAGATGAATCGAGTTTGTGATAAAATACAGATTTGGCATCGAAACACTGAGTTATGAATGAAATTTCTAAACTTGTAAATGAAAACTTACTACTTACTACTAAATTTTATTACGAAATTATTGTTTTACAAAATTTAAACAATAAATTCTTGAAGTGTTTTCTGCTGTAGTATTTATGGTTAAAATACTTAAATTCTTCTTGGTAGGGCTAGTCACACACACACTCATACACGAACGCATTTATAATGTTAGTTAGGATTTAAACTTCAACCTAAACACTAACGATTCTAAGTTTATATTACCGACATAACTCTGTATCGTCCTAACATGTGCATAACGTACACGTAACATATACAAGTATCAAGATGGTTTTACAAAAGTGCACGCTACCGCTGCACCTGAATTTACGAAAGACACGAATATGCACATTTTCTGGTGCACTAGGGAATCCTTTAGTTCGTAAGGCTACTCCATAACGAATCAGTTTGACCGCTTATTACTTATTTCGGAGTTCCGTACCTCGAAAAGAAAAAACTGAAAACTTATCGAAACACCTTGTTTTCCGTCCGTCCGTCTGTCTGTCAAGACCCGTTCTCAGGAACGCGTGGTGGTATCAAGCTGAAATTAATATCAAGTCAATGCGAATCGAACGATATAGGCATTAAAATGGCATAATCGAAAAACCTATGGTAATTGTGCCATGGCTGGCACATGGTTTATCTGGATCGTGTCGATTGATTTGGAATGCCGCGATATCTATCTCACGCGCGATCGATTCAGATAAGCCACGCCACCATCTCAGTACCTTAGAGATACTCTAGTATATAAGCTAGCATATAGGGTAATATTAGTTCAGTTGTAGTAAGTACACTTTGAGTTCAGTTGGAGATCAGTAAAGAAGATCAAATAATCCCGACAAAGGTCCATTTACTCCCCCACTTATATTCCCCCTAAAGTAATTATAGTATTTAATTTTAACCTAGGGTGCATCCAGTTGTCCCAGAGATTTGACATTTAGTACAAAGGTAGCTCTTATAATACAACGAAAAAGAGAGTAAGAAAATACTATTTTTATAGCAGTCTTTCTGTCTCTCTGGGGCTCTAATGACATTGCATATTCATAGATTACCTACAAATTTGTACGGAACCCTCGGTGTGCGAGTCCATTTCAAACTTGGCCGATTTTCCTTTATTTTTATTATTTTACAAACTCGAGCTACCAACATCTTTATTTTGTACGAGTAAAACTAAAAGCTGCAAAACAGCGTTTTAAAAACGCCTCGTTCGTAGTTAACCTTACTTCAAAATGTTAAATAAACGTGAACCGAGCCATTGTAAATATTAAATGTTACACGTCACTGGAAGCATAGGCTTGCGCGGAACCATGATGGCAAAGAAATATTCGAGCATTTTACGAGTAAGTAAATATTTTCAGGATGTGAAGTACAGTTTTTTTTAGAATTCCAGACTAACTAGACTAGTTTTTCCTTTTAGTTTTTTTCGATTTAAAAAAAAAAAATTTTTGACTGACTGATTTTTCAGTGATCTGTTAACACAGAGTTTATTTTCAAATCATATCCTCTTACGAAGTTTAGCGGCCATAAAAGTTTTGAACTGTTAAATAAAACATAATTATCCTAAGCATACAACTCAATAACTTTAAACTATCACACAACCAAATACAGCACGTAATTCCGTTGCGTTCAGAATTCGCAAATGGTTCTAATTGCCATTTTATTAAAACCCCACCGTGCTCCAAAATGGTTTTCAACACATGCTGGTAAAGCTGCATTTAGCCTGTTGAGTTTAAATGTTATTACATCAGTAAAACATCTAGTTAAACCCTGGCTTAAACGTAAACCGTTAGTGTAGAGTGAACAATTACTTGTTAGTGTTTAGAGTTTGTATACGAGTTGCAATATAAAGCTTTAAGTAGTCAAACTTAATACTTATCCTAAGGCTGTGGCTCCACCGAGGCGGAGACGAGCGGAGCCGAGACGAGTAGGGATTGACCAATCATATTAGTTCAGAATCAGAATCAGAATCAGAATCGTTTATTTGCTAGAATACAGTATAAATGGTGTTACAGTCTTCTTGTCCCGTTGAATCCACATCCTCGTATCCGCCTCATTATCATCAGACGTGTATGGATTGGTCGATCACGTCTCCTCTCCGCTCCGCTCGTCTCCGCCTCAGCGGAGCCGCAGCCTAAATAAGAAAGAAAGAAAGAAAGAAAAGTTTATTTTGGCTCCAAAAGTACCACCTAAAACTAAGACTAGAACTAGCACTAAAACTATGTTACTAGGTGACACGGCAGGATACCAAAAAGGCAGTGGTTCTGCAAGCTGTCACTTCATGACTCCCATTTTTAACCCCCGACTCAAAAATAGGGGAGTCTCCCCTCCTAAGCCAAGAAGCGCTATCTCAAACAAAAATCGCTTTTCTGTCATTTACACCATGTGATGCAGAATGTTTAAAGCTACACAATATCATCAATCAAAAGTGATATTTTTTTGAGATAGCGCATTTCGGCTGAGCAGAGTTATAAGTTTGACGTCATCTAGCGCTGGTCATGTATAGCTTTATTTTAATTTTATTGATTAAAATTATTTAATTTTGCAATAGTTCTCAGCCTATATTTCATAGTTTTCAGCCTTTTTTGAAACATTAAACTTTGAAATGACAATGTCGATACGAAACGCCAAAAACTATATCAAACTATAACACACTTAAATATAATTTAAACCTTTATAACATGAAGTCCCTTAGAATGGTGGAACTTTAAACTGAATAGGATCTGTAAGTAAACAGTCAGTGGAGGGGGTAAGAGGGGGTGTAATTTAACGCGCCGTTACGTTGGGGGTGCAGATGTGACCAAACATTATGCGACGCATTACCTGCGTAGTGCGGGTCGATGTATCGATGTTTTTGACGTTATGAAACTCCGAAACGGTTAAAGATGCAGCGGTATAGCACGCGGTACGGCTTACGAGGACCTGGGTTCAATTCCCAGTGATGGTCTTATTTTTCTGTTTTTCTGTGCATCTATATTTCAGTTTGTATTTTCAATTTCGGTTAAAGATGCACTGAATAATCCGTGAAAATTTGGAACACCCGACTGACTTCCGAATGCTGCTGACGTGTGTGAGTAGATATTCAGTGCTTTTGTGCTACTGTTAAAAAGATGATGCTCAGGGTTAAATTTACTTGAAAACTAAAAACAATACATTTTGCAGGTGGTAGGACCTTGTGCAGGGTCCGCCCGGATTGCTACCACCATCTTGCTCGCTTATCCTGCCGTGAAGCAGCAGTGCTTGCACTGTTGTGTTTCGGCGTGGAGAGTAAGACAGCCGGTGAAATTACTGGCACGTGAGGTATCCCATCTTGGACCTCTAGGTTGGCAACGCGTCTGCAATGCCCCTGGTGTTGCAGATGTTTATGGGCGGTGGTGATCTCTTACCATCAGGAGACCCACTTGATCGTTTGCCATCCAGTCGAAAAAAAAAAAATACACATGCTTAATTTAGCGTGTGCACAATTATTGCTACTTATCCTTTTGTTGTGCAAATAACCAAGGGATGGTATGACGTTTACATTGGTTGGTCAAAATGCTCCATTATTAACCCGTCTACGAGTATGAATTATTGAATTAACCAGTGATATTATTGTATTAAATAAATAGGGTGCTTTAGTTATTAGTGACAATGTCAAACCACGAGTTTGAAGTATACTCGTACCTACCTACCTACACATAGATGTACCTCACGGTTAATTTATAGCGAGAATGCAACTTGAACAAATTGCATTTGCAATAAAACACTTAGAAAAGCCTTGAATAGAAAAGTTGCACGTTACGTAGAGCAAAGTGCAACTTTTCTGTTCAAGGCTTTTCTATGTGTTTTATTGCAAATGCCAATTTTTGAAGTTGATAATTGTAAAGCCACGCTATTTTCTATACTGCTTGTTCTTTAATGATATTTAAATTTCTTTTTTCAAGTTTCTTAATGCTCGGTGTGAAAAGTTGTATGAGCCACTCGGGAGCAAAATTATTTTCATCTTGGGCGTTAACACTTGAATCCCTCATTACGCTCAGGATTCTACATTAGATTGTAGAATCCTTCACTACATTCTGGATTCAATTTACGCCCTCACCGTAAATGCACCATTTTGCTCCCTTGTGACACAAATAACTATTTCTCAATGAAAGGTGTAAAAAGGATTATTTGCTACATCTGTAGAAGATACTAAGTACTAAAGAATAGCTTTTCAGGTGAGTTTGTTGCAGAATATGCTATAAAACGTGTACATAAAAGTAGAGAAAGAATAAAAGATGGAAGGAAAGGGTTTTTTCTTAACAAAAAAGTTTTTGAAGTGCTTTGGTTTCGGTGTGATCTCATATGCTTATTTTGAGCTAATTTTCCTTTTTTTAGATAAAGGTAAAATTGGGATTTCACAAATATTAGTATAGTAGACAAAGGCAACATCACAAACACATTCACAACAACATTCAGGTCCCATGATAACTACCACCACCACACTACACCGACGCGTTTCGAACTCATCCAGAGTTCATCCTCAAAGCAACACAACTGTTTACGATGTTACCAGATTTTAGACTAACAAACCAATACAAATATTTAAATTTGTTGAGGTAAATCCCCAAATACCCAATATATTTTTAAAATAATTACACATAGGTATAGTTGAGGTTATCTAAAGAATAGCCGTCCAATCTGTCAACCAATCAAAAGCCACTAACGGCCGTGACTCGTCATTTCCTAAATGATCGACTCATCGATTTCAACTTATCGATAGACAAGTGCGACGTCACTAGCAAATCAAAAAGGTCCTCCAAGAGTCATTTCACGTGACATTAGACGAGCTGACCCACGCCCTACACTAGAATCCCTGGAATGGCACAAGTTATGGGCTGTAACGAGAACTATAGAACAAAAAGACTAACCTCTGTTTCACTATCCATTAATAAAATTAATCTGACGGGTAAATGTGATTCCATCTCTGTTTGTTTTGTTCGAATAGACGCGGAGACGGCATCATATTTATCCGTCAAATTAAATTAATCAATATGTGGTGAAACAGCCCCATACAATCGTATTATTAAAACGCTGAGATCTTGAGGCCTTGTAAATAGGCTTAGGGTTGCTCTTCGAGATATGGAGAGAGCTATGCTCGGGGTTTCTCTACGGGATCGAGTCAGAAATGAAGACATAGGTAGAAAAAGAGGGTCGCCAACATAGCGAAGCAAATAAGCTTGCTGAAGTGGCAATGGGTAGGTCATATACATATAGCATTGAGAACAAATGGCCGTTGAGGCCGATAAGTTCTCGAATGGAAACCGCGAATTCCACGTCCACTAACCAAATCATTAGTTGTCTTTATATCTCATCATCATCATCATATCCACTGTAGGACGTCCACTGCTGGATATAGGCTTTCCTATTGACCTCTAGTTACTTCACTTGGAAGCGGCCTTTGAAAGTATCTACTGCTTTTAAATAACTGGACCTCCAAGTTGAGCCACAAAAAGCACTGACATTTGATTTTAGTTTTCGTAAGATAATTTCATTTCTATGAATCGTCATTTCCATTTCTTCATCTCCTGCTTTCTCTTTCGAACCGATATCACGCGTAATTATTGACGCGGTAACAAAATCATGTTTCTTCAAGACAGTCAACTATCACGTCATAAAAATGAGCTTTCGAATACCGCGATAACTCAAACCAAAAAGCTTCAACACATTCGCAGCCGCGTTCACTACGCGCTACCCTCGTAGCGCGTAGCAGCGTTTTTCCGCTTTGTAGCGAAAACTGCCTACGAACAGAGAACTAGCCTAGCGGGTTCTTGGCACTGAATGTTAAACAACATCATCCTAAAGAAAAACTAAATTTCGGTGACAAAATTACTTGCTGACCTACTTTCAGAAAAGGCGCCCGCTCCGCGCTCTTCAATCACACTGTCCGTAATGCGACCGATTGCGAGGATCGTCCGCCGAATGGCCGCGACCCTACGAAATATCACCCCCTATTATTGTTACTGATATCGTAACTCGCGCTTTTGTTACATTCGGCGTTACAGTTTGAATAAAAATATCTTGCCAATCCTGGTCACAGCACCAAATGTAACAGCCTATTGTGTACCACACCATGATAAGTTCTTTACATTTTATGTGACAGTCAGTGATGCCGTTTTTGATTAATCTAATAAAATAAAATGAAACGGTACCATAAAAATCTGTAATTTATTATATATAATAGCCGTGGTAGCCGAGTGGTTTGACCTATGGCCTCTCAAGCAGAGGATTGTAAGTTCGAATCCATTTGAAATTTGCCATGAGCTTTACGGTGAAGGAAAAACATCACAACATAAACCTGCGAAGCAATTCAATGGTGTGTGTGTGTAGTTCCCAATCTGCACTGGCCCGCGTGGGAACTATGGCCTAAACTCTCTCACTCATAGAGAAGGCCTAAGATATTTTTATCATCCCATCATTCCAATGATGAAATATATCAGCCGATAGAGTAACCTGGCCAGAAATTTGAATCATGCCTAATAAAATGCAAATGTCTTTATTGGTTACGCTTTGATGCTCATAGTAATCAACTAGTCGGCTGTCTGTTTGTTTATAAATAAAAATGAATGTAAGTAAAGCACCTACATCATCTCAATAAGCTGAATTTTCATTTAATCTAAAAGAATATCCCGCAATCTAGCGGCCCCAATTCTTCTTTCAGACATTAAAACAATCTTACCCAATTTAATCTAAAACTATCGATCGTTCAGGTTTTATCTGAAACAGAAAAATGGATCCCGCTCTGAGAGTCGTTGGGCTTATCGGAAGTCCAGTGAAATCTGAGCTTATATAAGCTTGGAGAGCTTTTGTAGAAGATAAGGTTCAAGGTATGAGCGGGCAGGTAGGTTTATTTCATCTGTATAATAATCTAGACTGAATGAAAAGTCAGTCTGAATTCAGTAGCAGAAAAATATTCAAGACATATATCCTGGTAATGGATAAAGAAAATAAAAAGGAAGACGAAGTCTTGAATGAAAAATTAAAAATAATTCTATTATAACTTTGCTATAAAAGGAAAAGCGCAGCGTAGGATGTACACCAACGAGACGGACGGACGACCTGGTTGGATAATTATTTTATTGACACTAAAATCTGTTAGCATGTTGAACGGTTGTGATGCTCTAAAGATGAGCTCTGGTTTAGTTCGAAACGCGTCAGCGTAGTGTGGCGGTTGTGGTAATTGGGTATATGTAATGTGTATATCTGGAAGGTCACGAGTGAGCAACTAATTGTTTATATGTATTGTTCATTACCCAGAGTAAAATTCGATTAAATAAGTTTTTGGTAAAAATTTCATTTTTAATACGTTTTTTCTGCTGACTGTACTTTTTGTTGACTGTACTTGCATTTCCACCCAAACTACATTTGAATACCAAATTTCAAGTAAATCCAACTCCTGGAAGTTGTTCGAATTTAACTTGCAAGATTTGATTACAGACAGACAGACAGACAACGGGACAGGTCAAACTAAATAAAAACTTGTAAAAAAGGTAAAATTATTATTAGTGCTGAATCAAAATATCGTTTTGAGATAATGAGTATCCTAATACTTTTCTGTCTTTGTTTTTGTCCTAATGTCACAAACATTCCACGTTTTTACGTAAACAATTCTGAATAAGGAGTCAGGTCAAGTTTTAATTAAAACTTTAATCACGTGCAAGTGGACGCTGTTTTAAATGTCATTCTTTTCTAAAACAGTAAAAAAAGCCATGATGGCGGCAAAAACATCTTCTAATTATTCTCAACACCTGCCGTTTGAATATTGAACGGACGATTTCCATTACAAATCGAGGTTGTATTATTTTTGGTAAAGTTTGGATACACTGGGATTTTCATCTGTGGCAATAAAGATTGGCGTAAGAACATTTTCAGATTATCCGATCCGATATCGGAATCGGACGCCGATACCGATACCGGAGCAAGTAAAATGTATGATATACGTACCTGTCTTTCAAATTGTCCGATCCGATATCGGGTTATATTTCATACATTTTATTTGCCCCGATAACGCTCTAAGTCATTACATCGTTTCAAATATTATATAATTATATTATATATTTAGGATTTAGGGCTATCCAAGATCAGTGATCTAATCAATAATCATCATAAATCCAACAATCATCATCATCCTAGCTTATATACGTCCGATTGCTGGACACAGGCCTCCTCTCGGAAAGACACGTAGAGAGCTCGGGCCATAGTTCCCACGCGGATCCAGCGCAAACTGGGAACTTCACAGACAAAATCTTTTTTGTTTGCACGATGTTTTCCTTCACGTAAAGCTCGTTGTAAATTTGAAATGTACTTTTGCACATTAGTTTCAAAAAACACAGAAGTGCCAGTCCGGATTTGAACCCACGATCCCGTGCTTGAGAGGACATAGGTCAAACCACTAGGCCATAGCGCAGCAGCGTCTAGCACATGTAGATTTTAAAGTATTTAGGTGGTTCAATCAAAACCCTGGGAAAATCATTTAGTATTTGAGGAAGGTAGTAGGACCAAATCCTTTTGCCATAAATATTTTGACGTTTTGGAACGGTGAAACAAAAAAAAAGTGAGTCGCGTCTTTGCTTACCTATGTATGTATCTTATTATCTTGTTAAAATAAAGGTAGCACGATACCAATCCAACCATTCCCTGTTTGCTGACCTGAAACCTTTTCAATGCATACAGACAAAATAGCAATTGATTACAATGTTACTGTAAAACAAAACAGTCTTCAACAAAGGTAACGTTTTCTTTGGCCAAAGCTAGTGTTACCTCACTATCGATACTTACAAAATCGATAGTTTTTAGTCGGGCCATCTGCCAAGAACTTTTTCTCGGGAACTCGTGTATATACATACAAACTGAAATATAATTAAATTATTTTCCATTACATTAATTTACACTGCCTAATTAATTATCTTCCGTTTTATTTCAAATTAATACATCACATCATATTAAACTGTCTATCAACAAAAAGATATAGGTAATTAGATGAGATGTGTCTATTACTATTGCCGGGAAATCAAAACCTACAAGGTAA
Source organism: Choristoneura fumiferana (assembly GCF_025370935.1). NCBI lineage: Eukaryota > Metazoa > Arthropoda > Insecta > Lepidoptera > Tortricidae > Choristoneura > Choristoneura fumiferana. The sequence goes on from NC_133500.1 coordinate 5,304,773, forward strand.
ATGATAAGGACCTCCGCAAAGTAATGCCTGATTTAATGAATTACCTACTTGCAATAGTTTGAGAATGTGTGAGTCAGTTTGAAGGTAAAGATATTTCTTACAGCACAATTAATAAGAAAAGTCCATCTTATCTGTAGCTAATCAAAAATGGAACCACACTGCGTACATTTTACTTAAGAGCAGAAGTCTGCGTTATCTTTTTAGTGAAGATATAGATGCAGAATAAATTTCCAAAATATGACCGAAACGTCGTCCTGCGGCTGATACTATGATGACTATGATTATACATGCCTACAAAATTGTATGGAACCCTCGGAATACATCCATACTAAAATTATAAATGTGAAAGTTTGTAAGTGAGTGAGTGAGTGAGTTTGTTTGTTACTTCTTCACGCTGAAACGGCTGGACGGATTTGTATAAAATTTGGCAAAAAGTTAGTTTATAACCTGGATTAAAACATGGGATACTCTTTATCCCGATATTCTCACGGGATAGGGATTAAATCTCTAAATAACAACCGCTGGGTTTAGAGTCACCAAATTTAGTAGGTAGGTAGCTGGACGTCTGGAATAAAATTAGGCTACTTTTTATCCCGAAGTTTCCACGGGATAGGGATAAAATCTCGAAACAACAACCGCTGGGCTTAGAGTCATGAAATTTGGTATGTAGATAGCTGGACATCTAGAATAAAACATATCGTACTTTTTATTCCCATATTTTCACGGGATAGGGAAAATATCTCGAAACAACAACCGATGGGCTTAGAGTCATGAAATATTACCTTGATTGTTTTTAATGTAACGTCAATGAAAACAACGATTTAATTTTCGGGAATTCCCACGGGATTTTTTTTTAAATTCTGGGATTTTAATTCAGCTGCTGGACCTATTGATTTACGTGTGCAAAGCCGCGGGTAAACACTAATACTAATATTATAAATGCGAAAGTGTGTGTGTTGTATCCGTCTTTCACGTCGAAACGGAGCGACGGATCGACGTGATTTTTGGCATAGAGATAATTTATGGGCCAGACAGTGACACAGGCCACTTTTTATCCCGGAAAAATGCCCAGTTCCCGAGGGAACAGCGCGATAACCGAATTCCACGCGAATCATGCCGCAGGCAAAAGCTAGTATAATATGATAATCGATAGACAGTTGATTATCGACTATCCGGTAGCAACCCTAGCTAAAGTTGCATTTGTACGTAAGATCCTACAAAGTTGCCGGAACTATGCGAGCTCCCTCAAGCACTATTCTTTACAGTTAACAACCGGAATGTCGGACAAATTGTTACTTTAAAATGTATTGAGTGCGAGCCACAGAGCCAATATTTCATATGGAGAGCTATTACTAATATTACCTATATATTATTATATCCCTTATTGTACAAAAGTAAAGAAAGAGACTAAAAAACTGAGGAGAATTTATACCGATTGTACACTACAATCCGCCGCCTATTGCTTACCTTAGAAAATCTCTATGTATATATTGTGTCTCTGCTGTTTTTTTTTTTTTTTTTTTTTTTATACCGGCTGGTTTGGCCACAATCACGCCTGATGGAAAGCGAGGATGAGGCCTACGATGGAGCACGCTTGCCTAGTAAATGCTCATTCACCCTAGACTTGAAGGCGGCCAAATTGTAGTGTTCAGGAAACACAGTCGCAGGCAGGGAATTCCACTCTTTTGCTGTGCGATTGATGAAGGAAGAGCGAAAACGCTTTGTGCGGATTTTTGGAATACTGACAACGTAAGGGTGGAGATCCCGCCTACTTCTGGTCGACCTGTTTACTGTATTGGTGTGCAATAAAGAGTTATTGTATTGTATTGTATTGTACAATACAATACAATACAATACAAAGACTCTTTATTGTACACCAGAAATAGTAAATTACAAGGTAAGCAATAGGCGGTCCTTATCGCTTAAGAGCGATCTCTTCCAGGCAACCTTTTTTACAGAAACAAGGAAGGACTAGTTTACAACAGGTGGTGCATCAAAAGTAGAACAGAAAATTAAAACGCAACGGAAATACATCTACGAATACATACATAATTATATCGTACATATAATATACGTCTAAAATAAATATAGGCAGTGAGATAAACAGCAACAAATAAATAAATCATCATCATCATCCCAGCCTATATACGTCCCACTGCAGGCACAGGCCTCCCCTCAGAATGAGAGGGCTTGGCCATAGTTCCCACGCGGACCCAGTGCGGATTGGGAACTTTACACACACCATTGAATTGCTTCGTAGGTTTGTGCAGGTTTCCTCACGATGTTTTCCTTCACCGCAAAGCTCGTGGTAAATTTCAAATGTAACTCCGCACATGAATTTCGAAAAACTCAGAGGTGCGAGCCGGGGTTTGAACCCACGACCCTCTGCTTGAGAGGCGATGGGTCAAACCACTAGGCCACCACGGCAACAAATAAATAAATAAATTAATTATATTGCTATTCGTTGCACTTTAGTTGCTACCATCAGTGCAACACAAACAATGTCTTCGTACAAATAAACCTGGTCACTTTTTATGTGTCACTAAAATGACAGAAAGAGAGAGATAGCGATATCTATCGTTGAAGCATTATGTATGTGTATCTATTTATTTATATTTTTATGATATTATTTTTTGCATTCGTTTCTGTGTCTATCTAATTTTTATTTTCATTTTGCTAACCGAATTTGCTTTTGTGGTAATCAATAATAATAATTATTTTAGTCATATGACAATAATAGTCTAGTGTACTACAAACTTTACGTCGCGTTCGTGAAGTTAACGAAGAAATCATTTTTTCCCGTCCGTCTGTCTAAATAAATAATACATTAGTCATTCGAACTTCTCAAGTTTTTCCACCATTTTCATAATAGGTTTTCCTGTAAAACGAAGGCAAAAATAGTCATTTTTGCGTTCCTAAAATAACTAAGATTTATAGGGATTTAAACAATATAATATTGAACTATTAAGAAAACAATCAAAGCACATCATGCTTCCTACTATTATTATAAATTTTGCAGGTGGTAGGACCTTGTGCAAGGTCTTGATCGCTAATCCTGCCGTGAAGCAGTAGTGCCTGCACTGTTGTGTTTCGCGTGGAGAGTAAGACAGCCGGTGAAATTACTGGCACTTGAGGTATCCCATCTTAGCCTCAAGAGCGACGTCAGGTTGGCAACGCATCTGCAATACCCCTAGTGTTGCAGATGTTTATGGGCGGTGGTGATCTCTTACCATCAGGAGACCCACTTGCGCGTTTTCCATCCAGTCAAATAAAAAAAAATGCGAAAGTTTGTAAATATGTTTATTTGTTTGTTTGTTTGTTACCTCATCAGGTCTAAATGGCTGAACCGATTGAGATGAAATTCGGTATACAGATAGTTTGAATCCCCGGAAGGGACAAAGAATAGTTTTTATCCCACAGTTCCCGTGGGATAGCGATAAACAAATCTACGTGCACAGACAGAGTAGCGGGAAACAGGCTAGTATATCTAAGATTTAAAATAAGGGGAATAAGTTTGAATTTAATTTTTAACACAAGATTATTTTACTATACTTGTATTTTCCTTCAACTTACTTATATACCAAATTTCAAAATCAACGTGGTCTAAAAAAAGTTTTGAAAATTCATTTTTTACAAAACTGTCCAACTAACACTACAAGACCGGACCGGAAAAAAACCGTCCGGAATGGGGAAAAGTGCATGAATTAGTATGTAAATGTATGGCGTTCCATATCGGACCGTAAACAATCGGACACTTTTGTGCACTTTTCCCCATTCCGGGCCGTTTTTTTTCCGGTCCGGTCTTGCACAAGCGCCCAAACAGTTTATAAGTTCATCTCTGTGATAGACAGACGGATGGACAGAGCATTAACTATAGTAACAGGGTTCCCTTGGTAACAGGATAATTGAGAAAATCATCCTCCAGTATGATAGAACATGATAGTAATATTCGTATGTAAATGTTGTTCAACAAATGTTTCCGGTATCCAATAACATAAACTTGGTATGTTGTTCCGTCTATGCGGAAGTTTGTTTGTTTGTCATGAACTCCTAAACTTTAGAACTATGTATATGCAATCCTTGTAGGTGTTTAGACTAGTTTAACACCCTTCTAAGATAAGGGGTGTTGTTAGGGGGTGAAGAAACAACAGATGTGAAAGGAAAAAACAGTCAAGCGCGAGACAGACTCGCGTCCTGAGAGTTCGATACAAAGTATAAGCTAGCAAAACAATAAGTTTGTTTTGTTTTACAAGCTTTTATTGAGTTTCACCTTTCACCTGTTTTGTTTGTTAGGGTCAAATATTGGAAGCTAAATTTGACCCACTGCCAGTAGTCCGTTCGACTTGAAATTTGGCATACTTATGAAAATTTGGTGACAATACAATAATCTGGCAGTGACAGCTTGGTGGTCCTGCCAGGATCGTCTCCGCAGGAAGGAACTCCTCAATGGTTAATAGTACCGACGTGAAATTGGGTACGGATAATGTAGTTTAACAATCAACAAAAAGTACAGTCAGCAAAAAGGCTTGTATTAAATTTAAATTTTGAAAAAAAAAAATTTTAGTGTTTCTGCACCGAAAAAAATTCTAAAATTAGGTAGTTGGAAAATTTCGCCGTTTTGCTAATAGTAACGAAAATTCGTTAGAAAAACGAGTGAGTTGAGGGGAGATTGCATCTCGAAAAGTGTTAGGCTTCCTCCGGCCAGGTGGAGTGACGATCTGCGAAAGGTTGCTGGTGGAAGCTGGATGCGTCTAGCCGAGGACAGGGCGCAATGGCACTCTTTGGGGAAGGCCTATGTTCTTCTAATGCTGGACTGCTAAAAGCTGATGATGATGATGATGATTTGAATTTGACATTTCAAATCAAAATAAGATCAGCATAATAGCTTGAATTGACTGAAGATTTTAGCAAAAAGATATTTTTAACTTTGAACCGCTTTACAAACCCTTTAATATCCTTAACGTAAACAAAACAACGCGGATCACGCTACATTTAACCTTCTAAAAATAACCAAACGGCTTTATTAAGCCGTTAAAACGTCGTTAAAAATCTCATTACATATTTTTTAACACTAAAGACGGCCAAACGACGTCTGGGTCTTATCGACCCCTTAAAATGTTTATAGGCGACTGTTTCAAAAACAGGGTTGAATATTAATGTGTTAACAACTTCACCCTCACCCTTCATCCCAGCCTATCTACGTCCCACTGCTGGGCACAGGCCTCCTCTCAGAATGCGGCTTGGGCTGTAGTTCCCACGCGGGCCCAGTGCGGATTAGGAACTTCAAATACACCATTGGATTCCTTCGCAGGTTTGTGCGTTTCCTTACTATGTTGTTCTTTATCGTAAATCTCGTGGTAAACACCGGTTTCCAAAAACACAGGTGCGAGCCGGGGTTTGGAACTCTATTCATTTTTTAATTACCATCTTGTATTAGCGCTATAACAACAAATTTGAACACACGATCCTGTGCTTAAGAGGACATAAGTCAAACCACTAGGCCACCACGGCGTTTTCTTGAAGTACCATCAGCCAAATAAGTGGTCTATCAATTTTTAAACAAGATCCTATCAAATGAATGTGTCGCTAAAGTCGAACTTTCAAGTTGACAGACACGTCTATTGGCATTATTGTTTTATGACATGCAAACGATTATCAACTTTAGAGTGGTAGACCACATATTTGGCTGATGGTACAAACATAAATAAACATTCCATTATCATCATCATCATCAGTGCGCGCCGGGGTTTGAACCCACGACCCTCTGTTTGACAGCTAAATAATTACCTTTCTTTTTGCCTTTGTCGTAGTCGGATAAAAAAGTATTTAATGTCTGTGTCTGTGGACGCAATTGAGAAAGCAATATTGCATATTGCTTGCATTGTAAAAAAGTAAACTTTATAAATATCCAATGCATTCTCGGTAAATACCTACTGAATTCAATATTTGCTACGAGGACTTCTGATTTGATTCAACGACACGATTACGATACGTTCTTTAAACTATAAAACCAATGACGTTAACATGCAGTAGGTGGCTCGCTTGGCAAAAACTATAATTGGGTCAATCAACTATTTTACCGACACTTTGGGTGTCTCCTGCGTTTCCAAAATTGTCTCTGGCGTTACCAAAAAATCGTACTTTCAACAAGATATTTAGAAAGAAAGAAAGAAAGAAAATACATTTATTCACAACACAAGACACAACAATAGTATTAAGTACAAATAGACAACACGTAGGAAAGTATGTGTCATTGCGGTTGTGAATAGGACACTGGCTCAGCATAATGCTGAAGCGTTAATAATAAACACCCCAGCGCTGATTTTCAGCCAGCACCGTTGGTGACCCTCGGACCGCTACAAAGATATACTACACAGTTTTATTACTATACATAAGACTACATAAATAGAAATTGTAAACAATGAAACACACATTCACAGTTTAATAGGTTGAACTACGAAGGATGGCATGTATTCATGTACACCGTCTATTAAATTACAGAAAAAAATGTTTACTTATAAAAAATCTGTAATTGTTTGAAAAATGTTTGCGGACAGATTAGTGTCGGTAAAAAAGTTGATTGACCAATTACAAGTAATGCCACGAGAGTAAATGTAAATGATTAATTGATTATACACACAGCTGCACCAAGAACGGATTACATAAAAGGAGAATGAATTAAATGAACGACGTGGATGACAAAATTCAGCTGTTATTACATGGCATATTCTTGTGTGCGAGACCTCTACTCTGGTGGCACTATACTACCTATATGATTTTTTGATTCTGTAGATACTACGCTTTGCACCCTAAGACTTCGTTACTACCAGTATGTGCGAGGATGCGTTGCGAGGAACCCAACGAAAGTCCTCAGCATTCCGTGCTGCGTGCCATACCTCTACACCACCACTGGGCAGGAGTCTAGACACAAATTTCTCCAATGCGCCACTCATTTCAGTCTGCTTTTTCTTAGTCACTTAAGCCGCGACACTAGCGACATCTATGTTTTTAGCTCGTCATCGAGAGACGTCAACATTCCTTCGAAACTAACCTCTCACCCGGACAAGAGATGTCGCTATTAAGCAATCAAATTAAGACCGCCTTTACGGCCGAGAAACTGCTGTTTTTCCTTTTTTCTTTTCTAAAATATCAACTAATTGTGGTTCGCGAAAAGATGATTCACGCACGCTCGGGATAGTTGCACGATTGTATCGAACCGGCCTGAAAGGGTAAGCCAATAGAAATGCTTCATTTATTAATGTATCTTCGCTAAGCGACACAATACATCCTCGCGCATCTTTGGCGGAAACGTATCCTAAAGCCCCCCCAAAGACAGTCCAGACTTATAACCGACCTTAATCAAAAATTTCAAGGAGTTTTACATCACAAAATAACAAAAAAATCGCGTCTTATAAATCAGCAGTCCAGAGCAAAGATATCAGAAAGTTTTAAGAGTTTCGAGATTAAAATCTTTTTTTTTCTAAAAATTATGTCTTTTGCGAAGCTTTGGGCGGCGAACGGTTCAAAGGGACCGTTTTAATTTACAGAGATTCAGTAATGGAAATAAATGTCTTGATATAATTTTCTGCGTCTTCTTAAACCCCCCCCCCCCACAACCAAAAACTCGCCCAGTGCGAGTCGGACTCGCGCAAAGACGTTTTGTATACCATTATCTAAGTATACAACATTAGACATTAGCAAAAAAACGTCAAAAAAAACATTTTTTTTTGTATGGGACCCCCCTTAAAATACTTATTTTATTCTATTTTTTTTAAAGTGATTATGCAACTAAGATTTGTGAATATTTTCAAGCGTCTGTACCTGTTGCCGTTATTAATATCAAGCAAAAAAAACGGCAAAACACGTTTGTTGTATGGGAGCCCCCCTTAATTATTCATTTTATTATGTTTTAGGTGTGTTGTTATAGCGGCTACAGTAATACATAATCTGTGAAAATTTTCAAGTGTCTAAC
>NC_133500.1:5315974-5345491 GCF_025370935.1 Choristoneura fumiferana
GCTAGTAGATAATAAATGATGATATATATGGAACAAAAAGGTGTGCTTAAAACACAAAACTATAGTATCGTATATTATATTCGTGATTACAATAAGTAACTGAATCTTCTCCGTGCTCGGTTTCCAACTCAGGTATTTTTATTAAAACAGGAAATAAACAAACCAACGAACTCAGAAATAGGTGTGTGAATAATTGCTTGTGACAAAACTCAATTTACCTTCCAAACCATCAACGCGTAAGACATCTTAAATTACCACCCTAGGGCACCAATCTATTGATTACTGAATTACCTTAAGCAGTACAGCAATTATTTAAATTAACTTGTCATTTTAAAGCACCCTCTTGGTATCGTCTTAATAACCCCTACATAGCCTTCAGCATTGGAGGGGGGTCTATAATGTGGCATTTGGTGGTGAGGGGTAAATAATATTGTGGAGGTGCTTTCACGCTGGTGAAGATTCGATTAATTGCTTCTAAAGTAATTGACATGATGTAGATATTGAGATTTAAAGTGGTTGGTTTGTAAACGTGCTTAAAGCGTTTTTGTTGGGAAATAGATTAAAGTTTTAGCATTGAGCAAGTCAATTAATTGGTAATTTTTTCACTTCCGTTAGCGAAAATGTTTTTAGTTTTAGTAGGTGCCAATATAAAAGGAAGATTTAACGAATTTGAAATACGCCGATATAACATGGAAAACTACTGTTTTAGCGGTACCTGGGTGATACTCTGGTATTATTTAGGTTTTCGTAAGTCAAAGGTTTTTCAAAACACATTTAATAATAATAATAATATCACGGATAATTCATACCAATTGACCTAGTCCAAAGTAAGGCTTAACAAAGCTTGTACTATGGGTACTAAGCAACGGATAAATATAATTATATAGATAGGATACTTAAATACATATTCAACACCCAAGACCCGAGAATATTATTAATTTTCATACAGATATCTGCCCGACACGGGAATCGAACCGGGACTCAAGCTTCGTAGTCAGGTTCTCTAACCACTAGGCCATCTGGTCGTCCAAAACATTTGTCCATTTTTATCACAAAGCTACCTTTTGAATCGTACTAAGTGGACAGTTGAAAAGTATTACTGTGTCCTACTATGGTCGTTATATCAGCAACATATGTTATAGCTATATGTTATTTTTAAAATGGTACAAAAAGGAAAACTAGACTACTTAGTTTTTCGAGTTATTTTTTTAATTGTAACTCATGCTTCCTTGCATTAATGCATATCCTGTAAAGATATGCATCGCTTCGGTAGGTTCCATTGAGCTAAATTTTAGTATACTTATGAAAATCCGGTGACAATAAAAATCTGGCATTGAATTTTGGCTATATGACGCAGCATCGTCTCCACAAGATAGAACTCTTCATCATTCGGTATAAAAAATTAGTTTATATGACAATGCAAGAGTAACAGTCAATGAAAAAATCTTGCATTAAAAAAACTTGTTTAACTAAATTTTATACTAAAAAAACGTCTTGAACTCATAAATCATACTTACATCTCCGCCACCTTGCCTGCCCCCAGCAAACTGTCAATTTTTAATCAAAATGCAATCAAAATGGCTGAGGCTATCAATCTACGAGGAATCTGTACATCGCTAAAGCATTAATATTCATTGTATGCTTTAGTGGTGGCAATAAGTGATGCTTTATGTTATTTAATCGAGTGTGGAACTTTTCAGTTTTGCGCAACTTACCTTATAATTGCCTCGACGAAGTAAATAATGTGTGCATTATTACACACTGGTATAATAAAAATATTAAATCCTTACTAATATTACTAAATATGGGGCGCAGTGAAGGAAAACATCGTTAGGAAAATCGCACAAACCTAGGATAGTTTTATTTCGGAAAATTGCAGTTTTCGCGGGATCGAGGTAAACGAATCGTTTTGAGACAAAGTTGTGTAAAACAATTAGACATACAAGAACGACCCTACACCCTCTGTAATTGAAAATGGATCAATCACAATCGTAATTTATTGATCAGGCGTTACTTTTGCGGAGATCCATATCAATGAACTTATATCGCTAATTTTATGCAGCATAAGCGTGATCATGCAGTTCCTCCACCTCCACACTGTAAGAACACACACAAATCACACAAACCCATCTATCACCACGACGACAATACACTGACGCGTTTCGAACTCAGCCAGAGCTCATCTTCAGAGCAACACAACGTACACCATACTACCAGATGTTAGACACGCCACATCTGGTCGGGCCAATAACAGTTTACATTAAGAGATCAATCGACAAGGGCGGAACTTATGCCAAAATCTCTTCCAGTTAACCAACCAGACCACCAGATTTATAAAAAAAAAACTTCAGTCCACCTTGCAAAAACCTAGCAGACTACCTTGAAGGTTCACCTTGTCCCCAAACTCAAGTTTACGACTGGAATTAACCCTAAACCCGATAATTGGCGACTATATATCTTTTATAGGCCATTCCTTCTTTTATAGCTAAATTATCTTAGCCGTAAAACCGATAAAAAATAAGAAGTGTGTGACGTATAAAGTTACTAGACATTTTATCTCAACATCAAAGACCTTAATAAAATGAAAAACAAGGAGGGTTTCTCTAATGTTTTGCTAAATTTTTCGTCAAAATTTGTGTGACGTCATATGCAAGTAAGTCTTTCTCTGTCTAACCTTGAACTCAAACCTTTATAAACTTCGTTATTTGTAGAGATAGCTTAAAAATGGTTTCTCTATACGATAACACAGGATGCCGACGTATTCGCTGACAGCTGGCATGCATTGCTTATTAAAAATAAATAGCTTATGCAATATGTTTACCTAACTTAAGTTATCGTCATTTAATTAAACATTGTAAGCGCTTTGGTTCCATACTGTTAAGCTTATAATTGTAATTTATGAATAAATAAATTAAATAAATAACAGGTACTGAGAAGTTTTAAATTTATAAAACATATAAAAAAATACTCGAATACCATATTGAGAGCCACGATTAATGCGAAATTTTCCGATAAAAATGAGATGAAAAACCTACATATGTACGAGTATTGCTTCTATCGAATACAAACTGAAATTATAGATGCATAGAAAAACCAGAAAAAATAGGACCAGTGCTGGGAATCGAACCCAGGTCCTCCGCATTCCGTGCCACGTGCTATACCAACACACCACTGGACAGTGATACAGACACGAATTTCTCCTATGCACCACATATCTCAGCTTGTTTTGTTTTCTTATTTAGTCACTTTAAGTAGCGACACTAGCGACATCTATGTTGTAGCCCTCATCGAGGAAACTTTCAGCACTCCATTGGAACTAACCGCTCACCCGGACAAGAGATGTCGTTTTATTAAGCAAAAGTATTGCTTCCCCAATTCCCATAAAATACTTTGAGCTGTTTTAAATAGGGATGCAGTTTTTGCAAGAAACGTTTCAAAGCATTGTCATGTTATTCTTTAATATCGCTTTTGTTGTTTTCTGAAACTAATTACAAAATCAAAAAAATAATTGTTGATGTTTGGATCATTTTTGCTAAACTACGTCCAAGATAATTGATACAAATTTTAAACGTCTTGTTTCTCCCACAAACAAACCGAGGAGCGAGAGCTAGTGATTACTTATGACAGTAAATACAGAACGAGCATAGAACTGCGTATAATGCCATTCTCCTTTTATGTGTAAATAAAATAACGTTTCAAATAAAACATTCTATGTTCATTTTAATCCCGGAGTAAAGCTTTTTTCTTAAGTCAAGCGAGACGGGAGATAGGAATGGATAAGGTTCGAGCGGGACGAAATATAGCACCTCTGAATAGGATTGCTTGAGGCGGGACAAATACAATATCGTGGTGAAGATGTGGCTAGTGAGGTGCACATTCGATATAATTTTATATCGACAGTCGATAGTTTTTAAAACAACTTGATATTTATTTTTAAATGCAAGCCTCTTTCAAATAAGATTTATGTTCAATTCAAAATATTGTAGTCATTGTATACTTATGAATTTTTAGTTGTTTTTTTATTCTAATGAACGGAATGAATGAGATTTTACTACAAAATCTTTATTACCCAAACGTCTACCTAGTTATCCGTCTGTCACAGTGCTGTTTTTCTGAAAGCTTTTATTTAACTTGTTTTTTGGGTCAAATCTGGTATCTTCATTTTTGACCCACTTCCAGTAGTCGGATTGGCTTGAGATTTGGTGTACCTACACTATGTGAGTTGAAGGACAATGAGTACAAAGTACAGTCAGTCATATAGTATAGTAATAAAAACATAATAAATTGTCATTTTTATAGGAATTTATTTTGCTTTATGCTTGCAATTATTAATTGAAATTATTTTTCTTATAATTACTTTATTGCATTATGTGTATGATATAAGGCAAGATGAATATTAAATGATATTGTAACAAATAACTCACGTCTTAAACCGAGTTCGCGCGAGCAGAGCGGTGGCGCGTAGTGTGCGTGTTGCGGCAGCCGCCGAGTCGCGTGCTCCTGAGAAGAAGGGCTACGAAATAGCCCGAAACATGTCGAGCTAAACTTGGTTTAAGACGTGAGTTATCCGTTACAATATCATTTAATATGAGTGAGTCTCACGGTAGTTTCATGTTCAAGATGAATATTTTCATTTTTATGATTAAATTCGATAAGTTACACTGAAGTACTAATTATTGGAGTAAAGTAAAAATACATATTTACTCATTCATTTTGACGGTCGCTGTAACAACAAAAAATTAAACTTGTTCCAATGTATCGATTCAGCTTTTCTTCTCACTACGCGGATTTGTTTCACTATGATTGGTTATTGACACAACTCATACGATATATTGCTTAATCCGGATAAGACAGCGGAGTCGGATTAACCGTGCGATGAGATACACAGACAGATTTTGGCTTATAACTTTTGTTAGTGAGGGATACGCTTGTCGATAAAAAGATAATTTCTGTCTGCTAACCGAAAGTTTCGGTGCCACGTATATTTCTTGTGAAGTTTAGTCGACTAAGTCTTTAATTCATATTCATATTTATTCATTCAAATTCATGCTCATTACATGATTAGATGGTGATGGCTTTACTTAAATCTTGATCGATCCTTAGAAGGTTACTATAACCTGTGAAGCGTCAGACCGAACTAATGGTAATCAAAGCAGGTTGCTACCATACAAGGTGTCTCGGACCATAGGGTTTTAAATTCCAGGTTCGATTCTACTCGCATAACTACGCTTCTTTTTTTAATGTTTTCATTTAACTTGAATTTAGATATAATCATCAAAGTTTAATCGTTAAATCAGTGTATCGGACGTGGCGGTATTATCGCTGAGTCATGGTACGGGCCAGTACGGGGGCGTTTAAATAATTTGACATTTGCAAATTACATCTTTTGATAAACTTTTGTCAATGTGCCGTCAATTAAAAAGTTGTATTGCGTAAATTGAAAATTACATTTAATCTGTATGAAAAAATAAAATTAACACAGGTCATGTTTTTATAAAGTTGCAGAGGTTTACTAATGTTTCGGCGAATAACGTTTGGCAACCTGTCTCATTTCGCAACTTTTCGTTTTCCAACTGTTTAATATTTTTGAAACTGTAAATATTTCAGGATTTTTATAAAACTAACCTAACCTAACCTAAAGTGTTCTACACGATGGCCCTGAAATAAATCCTGAAATATTTACAGTTTTAGAGTTTGCGAAATGAAAAGTTGCCAAATGAAACAGGTTGCCAAACGTTACGTTGTGAAAAGGCAGTACCCGAGTCGCAAAAAAAATAGCTCAGTTATGAATTTTATGCGAGGAGAATGGAATCTTTAATTATTAACCCATTAACCTTGTCACCAGTGCGGTAAAAGTGGTACGGTAATTCGACAGGTGCACAATGAAATGACAATGGCCGCCCCATCATCTTCATCATACTAAAGCTATCACTTACTGTATGTGTTGAAGTTGGTGAGCTGCACAGTGTTGCAGTCGTCACCAACTTGGAGATAGTGATCTCACAGCGGTAGTAGAGCCCTCATCGCTGGCTTGCACATTGGTGATCACCAATTCCGCATGCGTCGAGTTTGGCACGTGAGTGATGGACATTCTGGGGACAAATAAGCTGGAATTAGTGCCTTAATAACCAAGACTAATTCAGAATACAAATGTTACACAGGCGAGGTTGTAAGTGGTAAATAAACGCAATTGATCAAAAAATGTAGTACAATCTTAATTTAGTAAAATTTATAAATTTACGGAAAGGTTCTTCAATTTTACATTTCCCAACTGTTTAGTATGGACGATTTTTTTTTTAACTGAAAGTACTTCAAAATTGTTATAAAACTAACCTCAACTAATCTATACAGTGTTATAGGATAGTCCTGAAATGAAATATCGTCACTACTTTAAAAAAAACTCGTAGCTCAAAATAGATAATTTTTCTGAGTGAACTTGTAACATCTAAAATCAGCTGTTACTCACCAGCTTCACTCAACGGTGGCAAAGACTCTTAAAAAGCTCAGGGCGCCTGTTGCTGGTTATAATAAATGTAAAAACTGTTTATTTATGGCAAACAATTTATTAAAATATATCCTCCAGGATCAACACTAGAATACAGTTTGAGACTGACCTTTTCCACTTTTAAATTACTCTCATACTTCACATTATATGTAGCGGTTGCTTCGCGGGACTGTCGAGGAAGCAGCTTTCTTCAGGTGTGCTGGCCTGGAGTCACTTTCCACCAAGGCACCCGTTGCAGTTTGCAGTTCACATAAATGAGGACAAATAGAAGAGCCAGCCCGAAACTTGAGAACCGCCTTAAATTGCGCTAGTGATTGCGACCCCTAAGAAAATAATAAAAATCGGTTGAAGACTCAAATGACCGTTATGGTACAAATGGACACGTACCGTATTAAGACAAATAAAAACTACTTACATTTGCTGGGTTTGAGGACCTTAGTTAGATATCTGCCATCTAATTTTATATTTTTATAATTAATTAAACTTGGGCCACTGTTTTTATTTAAAACCATCGTTATAGGATGTAACTTGTGATGGTAAAAAGACCATTTTTTGACTCGTCTGCCGCCGTTAAAATGCCGAAATTCGGTGGTGGCGCTGTATATATGCGGTGATTTATGGAACTATTTCTTTTGAGGGTGGATCTATTTTTTATTGAACTTTACTACGCTAACCTGGGCGTGTGATGCTACTGGTTTGCCGCGTGGGGGCGCCAGCATTAATTTCACGTTACAAACTTTATAGACATCAAGGTTCAATTTTGTTGACATATTGATTTTAGATACGAGATTTTTTCAAAGTAGTGACGATATATAATTTTCAGTTAAAAAAAAAATTCGTCCACACGCAACAGTTTGCCTGTTTGCCAACTGTTTTGTTAAATGTTTTGGGAAAAATATTTTCGGCGTAAAACAATGCACGAAAGAAATAAAAATCGAAACGGCAAAGTTATCCAAAGCTTATCAAAAACGCTACTAACGTTCGTCTTAAAAATATATATAAATAAAAAAAGTCCTTTTCATCCAACACTTTTTAAATAAATACAGACTTCGTAAAATCCAGATACGGCACCGAATAATTAAAAATCACCTCTCGACAGTCGACTAATTCACCCGCTCGCGCTGTAACTGGAAAGATTTATTTTTCAGCTTGCAACATTAATTCGGAGTTGCTAGCGCATTTATTTTGCTTTAAACGAGATTGGTTTTAACATGTTGGCGACACTGTTCCGATGTCAGCCTTTAATAAACAATCAAAATTAATCAACTGACGCTGTTTTCGTTTTTCTTTATTTAATGAACACAAGTTTTGTTTTCTTTTTTCCTTTGTATTATGTTAGTACCAAAAGACTATACAGGACTTTCCAAGACAAGATATGAAAGACAAGTACCTTCAACATTTTGTAGATCAAATAGTTTGTTGGGAGGAGATTTTATTTTATTTTTTAAAAGTAAGCAATACTGCATCTAGAGATTTTTTAAAATGACTTGCTTCGTCTGGAAATCGAACTAACTCAAATGTAAAAAAGCAACCAATCGAAAGAATGGACAACAATAAAATCCTGTTAAGTTCTAATAAGAGTTTATTCAAAAACACTGGAATTAAAAGATGACAGGAAATAACAACATTTTAATTTATGGTACCTGTTGTAGGTAACATTCGGTAAAAAATTTGATTGTTTTGTTAAACTTCATTAATTAACAAATCGCCTTTTTAATTTAAAACACTAAGTCTCAAGCTTCTTTTATTTTTAATGTTACAAATAAAATGTCTTTCTTGGTTTAAACTATACAAACAACCCTAAAAACAAACGTAAGTGTTTGAAAACCACTTTCACGGACCGTCCAACCCACATCCAATTAAAAACGAAAATGGCAAGAAAAAACAGTCACGCCAAATTAATTAACTACAAAACAAAGGTTTTGATAGACAATGGGTCTAATAGTGTGGCAATGAGTTCGCAGTAATCAAGTGCCTCTACTAGATTGATAGCTCTATGCGTTTGACGTCACATTTAATCGAATTTGGGGAAACAAGGGGCCAGTGGTTTTAGTTACAGCCGCGTTTTGTTTTTTTGTGGATTTTAGGCTGTCATCATCATCATGGTCGTCATCCCAGCCTGTATACATCCCACTGCTGGGCAAAGGCCTTTTCACAGAATCAGGCTTTTACTAAAAACTTGCAATGTATCTTGTATGTATGTATCCATGTATGTGCGGGTCAAATCTTGCAAGTTAAATTTGACTCACTTCAAGTAGTCGAATTGTCTTGAAATTTAGCATACTTATGTAAATTACGTGACAGTAAAGTAATCTGGTAGTGAAATCCTGGTAGGCCGGCCAGGATCGTCTCCACAGGACAGACTTCAACGGTTAATGGCATCGACTTGAAATTTGGTATGCAAATGTAGTTTGGGTGACATACAATGCAATTCTTTTTAATTTAACGTCTATGAAAACTACGATTTAATTTTCGGGAATTCCCACGGAAATTTTTAAAAACCCAAAATTTCAATTCAGCTGCTGGATATAATGATTTGTGTGTGCGAAGCCGCGGGTAAACGCTAGTGTGTTTTAATTGCTAAAGTTTGAGTGTGTTCGTTTGACACTCTTTCAATATCGAAAATACAAACTGAAACATAGATTGCACAGAAAAACCAGAAAAAGAGACCAGCGCTGGGAATCGAACCCAGGTCCTCAGCATTCCGTGCTGCGTGCCATACCCCTACACTACCACTGGACAGGAGTACAGACACGAATTTCTCCTATGCACCACATATCTCAGCTTGTTTGTTTCTTACTTAGTCACTTAAGCAGCGACACTAGCGACATCTATGTTTTTAGCCCTCAACGAGAAACTTTCAAACATTCCATTGGAACTAACCGCTCACCCGGACAAGAGATGTCACTATTAAGCTATCAAATTACCGAAGTTTTTGGAGTTATTTTGTATTTTTTATTTCAACTCCAAATTTTGTTACTTTTACGGCCATCCCGTAAAATCCATATGGATCCATTATCCAAAAACTTCGGTACCCTTTCAGTAGGTAAAGGCTGGTTTAGCATCTGCGCATGCGTGCCCACGTTCTGTCAACAAGCGTCAGTAAACTGGGCCGAGCTTGGTGGTGCAGTGTGGATAAATTATAGTGGTGTGTCAGAGATGAACCGAGTTATTATTATTGTGTGCCCCTACAGGGAATCATGGACTGACTGATAATAACTGTAACTCATTTTATAACTATTTACATGGCTTTACAATGAATAAATAATCTGAATATGAATATGAAGTATATTATGTAATTGGAAAGAGATGAAACATAATAAGTTTTTAAAGAATATCATTATTAACAAAAATAAATGACTATATTTGCATGGTTATTTAAACCATGCCAAATTTCAAGTTTCATCCGACAATCAGGAAGAGGATCAAATTTAGCTTCCATGATTTGACCTAAAACCTAAAATAAGGGCTGTTTCACCATCCATTGATTAGTGTTAACTGACGGTTAAATGTGATGCCGTCTCCTGTCTGTTTGGAACAAAACAATAGAGACGCATCACATTTAACCGTCAGTTAACACTAATCAATGGATGGTGAAACAGCCCCTAAATAAACAAATAGGGCAAGCTAAATAAAAGCTTGTTAAAAACAATAATAAAACTCGACGGAACCCGCACACAATGCGGTGCACTCACGCACCGATCCGCTGCAGGCTTCATTACACGTGGAATTTTAAAAACCCTTGTCTGGTCTAGGTTTTATATAGAATGCTCTCACACCGATGCGGGTTCAGTAACGTTAAGTATATAATAGACTTTTCCGGGTTCTGCCTTTTCGCAGAATAATTGTTTGCCAAATGATTCATTTGCAACTGTTTCATTCCCCAACTCCCAATTTTCTCCGAACCAAACATTTTTCTCAATGTATTTTCTTATGCTTTTATGGAACACAGTAGGTTAGGTTAGGTTGTTTTATGAAAGTTTGGAAAAAAGTATGGTTTCAATCGTGAGTTTGGAAATGAAACAGTTTGGCAATTTAAACAATTTGGAATCGTGAAAAAAATAATGAACGAATAATAATAATTGTAATTATAGTGAAAAAAGCGTGGGGAGCTCGATATCCGAAAAATATGGCACAAAGCGCCCCATGAATTTTATTTTACGAATTTAATTATTAAATTATAAAATAATTCTTATTTTTTACTTTTTTAAATAAATAATAATATAAAAATCATTATTTCAGGTCATTTTGGTAAGCCATATTTTACATAAATAAGTAAAATTAAATTAAATCAAATAAAATTAAATACTTACATTAAATTAAATAATTGAAACTAAAATTTAATTTAATTAAATTACTTCAATTTATTATTTGAAGTTATCAAATAAGTATACTTATCAAATTATTGTAGTGTTGCTATCGATTCTTGATAGGTCTACAAAGTTTAAATTAAATCTGACCCTTTAGGCCAGTACAGATGGACTGCATTCCAAATGCAACGTAACCGCAACTGCCAACTGCTCATAATTTTTCAAATTAAGATTGTTTTTTTTGGAATCTTTTTGTATTTTTTATTTCAATTCCAAATTTTTACTTTTTACGGTCACCCGTATAACCGAAATTGAAAATACAAATGAAATATAGATGCACAGAAAAAACAGAAAAATAAGACCATCACTGGGAATCGAACCCAGGTCCTCGGTAATCCGTACCGCGTGCTATACCGCTACACCACTGATGGTCAACGGTACCGACACGAATTTCCCTATGCACTTCATATCTCAGCTTGTGTTTCTTACTTAGTCACTTAAGCAGCGCGATTTTTATTTTTCTGTGTTTTTCTGTGCATCTATATTTCAGTTTGTATTTTCAATTTCATAATTTTTCATCGCAGTTCCATTACAGTCGTCAAAACTGCACGCTGACTGCCTTTGAAATGTATGAGCAAGTCAAGAAGTTTGCGGTTAGGTTGCCATTGGATGCAGTCCATCTGTACTGGCCCATAAAGTGGGCCAAAATCGAGTTCGAAGGAGTCGGTTACAAACAAACGGTTACATGTTTTAATATAGAAAATTAAATACCTACGGTTAAAATGTCGATGATTAAAATATTCTACTTACAGAAATATCGAAAATTAAAATAACGAAAGTTTATATTGTCGAATGGTAAGAGAACCTACGTTCAATATATCGAAAAGCCTGGTGGCCTAGTGGTGTGACCTATCGCCACTCAAGCAGAGGGTCGTGGGTTCAAACCCGGCTCGCACCTCTGAGTTTTCGAAATTCATGTGCGGATTACATTTGAAATTTACCACGAGCTTGCGGTGAAGAAACATCGTGAGGAACCTGCACAAATCTGCGAAGCAATTCAATGGTGTGTGTGAAGTTCCCAATCCGCACTGGGCCCGCGTGGGAACTATGGCCCAAGCCCTCTTGTTCTGAGAGGAGGCTGTGCAGCATTGGGACGTATATAGGCTGGGATGATGATGAACCCAAACAAACATACGTAAAGCTAATAAAAGCGTTGTAATTATACGCAACGGTGTAACACCGCGCTCTTGTTTTTACAGGCTCACCTTTATTGTAGAGCTTTAATGGATGTTCTCCCTATTAAATATGGAGGCAGAGAAGCTTTTAGCTAAGCTACGCTAATTTATACTGTCCGGCGTAATGGGATTTTCATTACAGAACTTTTTATTGGCATTTAAGTTTCAGAGTAGTTTAAGCAAGCAAGTCATCAGTGAAAAACTCGGTGGTGGACGTCCCACGCTTCTGTGACCTTCTGGATATAAATAAATATCATCAGAAATGATGATATCCCCAGTAGAACCAAGGTTACCGAAATTAAAGTGGCAGTTGGCGGGACACATCCCTCACAGAACTGATGGGCGATGGGGTCAGAAGTTTCTCGAATGGTGTCCGCGGACCGGGAGACGAGCTGTCGGTAGGCCTCCAAGATGGAGCGACGACCTGGTTAAGATCATTGGATTGCGGTCCGAGTGGAGAGCCTTGGGGGAGGCCTATGTCCAGCAGTGGACGTGTTTTGGCTACATGATGATGATGATGATGAAACAAATATCACAGGGCACTTGAAATCAATCGACGTAGCTGTAGTCCCAAAGCAAGTAGTCTGACTGAGTTATGGGTACTTAGCAACAGATAAAAATGATGATGGTGATGATGACGAATACATACTACACCGTACTTATACTACTCGTATTTATCTTAGAAATATGTGCCCCAACCGAGCACCGAACACAGGACCGCAAGCTTCGTAGGTTCCCTTAGGCTGTACGGTCGTTAGTCGTCGATATGGCTTCTTATACAATATTATTACTATATCCAGGCAAAACCGCCGTAACTAATGACCTGTCAAACAGGTCTCATCCGAGTTACGACAGTTTGTTAGTTGCACAAGCCACGCGCTAAGACGTTGCGGTGGCTAGACAAACGAGAAGGCCAAAGAGTAATGTGCGGCGTTAGTCCACTTACTGCAGTATAGTTTGGAGTTGAGAGGTACAAGTTTAAGGCTAGAGTAAACCATATCATACAAGAGAGCCGTCGCCATTCTTACACAAAAAAAATGCGCTACTTCATCGACACGTAGGGTTGAGAGGGGCACGTTGAGCAATTTTATACTTATCACCTTCTCATTTCATTAAAAATATGATACCTGATTTGATTGGTAGGTTCAGGGAATACTCGTAAATTACTTCTGACTATTTTTTTCTACTCTGTATATTTTAGCAGAATATTTATATTAAATGACTAAAGTCAGATATGCTCAACTTGCCTTGACAGTGAGGTAAGTTTGGCAAGGTATTGTTACATATTCAGTTATCATATTTATTTGCTTGTATAATTTTACTTATTTTTTTACCAAGAAACAACAATCAGCCTTATAATGAAACATATTCAAGGAGTTTTTGACTCGTGAATCACTTTTAAGTCGGTGTTTGTTACTAGGTACCTAATAATCTATGAAAGTTTCACCTATCTATTATCGAATAAATACTTTTCTGTAGGAAAAATCAACCATGGTCTGGCATAGCCGATCGTTGGACCACAAGTACTGGGACTCTATCTAGGCAACTTTATTCTTTTCCTATTGTACTTGCAATGCTCAACTAGCCCACGTTTTTAAGTAAATGGTAAATTATAATAAAATGAGAAATACTTACGTTTACGCTGATATTAAAACACAATAGACAAGTAAATTTGCTGTGTACTAATGCTTTGCTGTTTTAGGAGAAAAATTATACAGTTCCGTTTTTTTTACTTTTGAGTCCGAAAAAAAAAACGCAGCCTGCTAATAATTCTTGCGCCACGTGGTAATTGGTACCTAATAGTGAATTGTATTCTCCTCCCGCGGACCTCACTTTCCGCCATATTGAGATCCCGCGTCACATGTTTAGTTTAGGAGATATTTTGATTGCCCAACTTACCGCTTGCTCAGTACGCCCCTCCCTACCCTATTTTACTTGCCATCCTTCCACACACAAAGTAAGAAAGAAGAAAGAAAATACATTTAGTTTTAACACAAAATACAACAATAGTACTAAGTACAAATATACAATACGAAAGATAGTATGTGTCAGTGCGGCTGTGAAGTTGAAGTGTTACAAAACAACAGGTTGGTTCTTTTCGACTTGGAGTCAAATAATAAACTTTTATTGTTAAAAACAGAGTACCATCCCAGCCTATATACGTCCCACTGCTGGGCAGAGGCCTCCTCTCAGAACAAGAGGGCTTGGGCCATAGTTCCCACGCGGGCCCAGTGCGGATTGGGAACTTCACACGCACCATTGAATTGCTTCGCAGGTTTGTGCAGGTTTCCTCACGATGTTTTCCTTCACCGCAAAGCTCGTGGTAAATTTCAAATGTAACTCCGCACATGAATTTCGAAAAACTCAGAGGTGCGAGCCGGGGTTTGAACCCACGACCCTCTGCTTTAGAGGCGATAGGTCAAACCAGTAGGCCACTAGGCCAAAAATAGAGTACAGTCAGCATCAAAAGTAGCTGGTTACT
The DNA here is from genome assembly GCF_025370935.1 of Choristoneura fumiferana. Classification (NCBI taxonomy): domain Eukaryota; kingdom Metazoa; phylum Arthropoda; class Insecta; order Lepidoptera; family Tortricidae; genus Choristoneura; species Choristoneura fumiferana. The sequence continues at coordinate 5,330,507 of NC_133500.1, forward strand.
TTTGTACTTAGTCGTTTTACAGCCACATGCTTAGCGCCATACAAGATTGACAAATGTGCTAATGTGGCAGAGTAAAAAAGTAAGCAGCTACTTTTGATGCTGACCGTACACTAGTCATAATTTTGAGTGGATTATTTTAATGTACTGTGTCAAAAAAAATATCCGTCACTTTTTAATGATTTGCCTTCGACCGACTGGCAATAAAAATTGCAATACTAATGAAATTTCAAGCGTTAACGTCTTGGATAATGACGGCCATATATTATTTTTTACGTTTACGGTTTAACGGTAGCGGCACGGTCAGTAGAGTGTCCTGCTGCCGTAAAGTTTTAGAGATCCTTAAGAAAGAAAGAAAAAAGATGACCATTTATTCACTAATACGGAAGACACACAAATACAATTAAATTTACACAATTACACACAAAAATAGTAACATACTAAATACACAATTTTGTGTGTCCTCGCAAAAGCGAAACGGTCGCTGGCTCAGCATTACGCTGAGGCGTTTAACGCCAGCAGCGCTGATTTGCCATTAGAACCGTCTGTGACTCACGGAACGATGCACAAATAAAAGAAAGAAATAAATAAATAAACCGCTTCATCATCATCCCAGCCTATATACGTCCCACTGCTGGGCACAGGCCTCCTCTCAGAACAAGAGGGCTTGGGCCATAGTTCCCACGCGGGCCCAGTGCGGATTGGGAACTTCACACGCACCATTGAATTGCTTCGCAGGTTAGTGCAGGTTTCCTCACGATGTTTTCCTTCACCGCAAAGCTCGTGGTAAATTTCAAATGTAATTCCGCACATGAATTTCGAAAAACTCAGAGGTGCGAGCCGGGGTTTGAACCCACGACCTTCTGTTTGAGAGGCGATAGGTCAAACCACTAGGCCACCACGGCTTTTCCGCCTAAACCACTTACCTTCTCGTAAAGCTTAAGGTTTATTCCAGTGAAGTCTACCGCGACCGGGTCGCGGACTCTATGCTTTGTAACTTAGTCGAACGACGCGGTCGCGTACCCATCAGTGTTTTATACAACTTAATTATGGCCTAGCCTAATCGCTTTTCTCAAACAGAGACGCTTACGTTGGCTAGGGCATGTGCATAGAATGGAGCTCGGCGCAGTGGCTAAGTCTAATGCCAAGAGAAACGTCGGGAGACCTTTGCTCAGATTTAAGGACTGCGCTAAGTGTGACATGGCCGCCTTCAAAATTGACCTTGACTGGGAAAAGTTGGCGGAGAAACGCACAGATTGGCGCGGACGTGTATTGGAGGGTCGCAAGTATTGCAATGAAGCCTGGCTCAAGGCACTTGCTGACAAGAGACAGAAACGACACCAAGGCGGTTCTGCACCAACATCCGCAGACTTCTCTTGTCTGGCCTGTGGGCGAACATGTCGCTCTCGCATCAGTCTGGTCAGTCACCAAAGACGTTGTGCACAGGCGCCACGCCAAAATTCGTCTGGAACAAACTCGTAGGCCTGATGATGAATTATGGTCTAAGGTCCGAATTAGTTTTTTTTTTCTTGGGTCTTGGACGTTCACTATGTATTTAAGTATATATATCTATCTATTTATGTACATTTATCCTTTGTTTATAATTAGAATAATTTTGTGAATATTTTTTTACAATTATTGTGATTATATTTTATATCAAAATTTCGCTACGATTATTTTATTTTATTTTATTTTATAGTGCCAGAAACTGTTAGATTTTTACCTATTTTGTTAAATAGATAGAAAGTATTTTATAGAAAAAAAAAGTGTTTGTTAAAAATCGTCCTAAAAGTTCACTATTGATCTTAAACTGACTACGACTGTCAAGGAGTGTAGATACTTTTTTAATGTAATCATAGTGAAATTGATTATTAAAAGATTCCACTCCCAGTACATTAATCAGTTTGTTTGATGGTAAACAGCCTGGAGTATGTAGTTAGCGTAGCGACTGAAAAAGAGAAAACTAATGATTACAGAACCCTCCTTGGTAAGTCAGACTCGCGCTTGGCCGCGTCAGAGTTTTACAGCGGTCGGCCATTAATCCGGTTTACGTGTTTTCGGATTATTAAATAGTTTTTATTGGTGGATTTTTTTAAAGTAAGTGCGTTCTATTTTTATTTCCTTTTGCGGCATTTTATGAGTAGATTGAATTTTCACTGTTTCTTTTAGGCGTTAGTAAAGTTATGGTTCGTATAGTCGAGGGAATTTAATTACATGCCAGGCTGGTACCTTTGTGGTACAAATCGATGTCGCAAAACTGTATATTTGACTGTTTGTTTTCGTTAGAACCATTACCGAATTCCCCAAAATATATAAACAAAAATAATAATATACAAAAATTGCTCATTCAGAAGTATTTTAGTGATATAGGAAAGAGCTCTAACAGTTTCGATGAAATTTGGTGTGCGGGTTTTTGGGAGCGAACAATCGATCTAGCTTGATCTTATGGGTGCCTTTCCACCATAGATGTGCTACGCTATGCTGCGAGAATGTGAAAGTTGCGCTACGAAACTTTATGACCGTTTCTACTAATGCTAAGCTATGTAGCCGTTCGATGAAGAACCGCTATGAAAATGAGCAGCCGCGAGGCAGCTGTGCGAGGAAGACGCGCAGCTCGAGTAGACGCACGCATTCACAGCACGCATCCAGAGCACGCATCCAGAGCACGCATCCAGAGCACGCATCCAGAGCACGCATCCAGAGCACGCATCCATAGCACGCATCCAGAGCACGCATCCATACCACGCATCCAGAGCACGCATCCATAGCACGCATCCAGAGCACGCATCCAGAGCACGCATCCAGAGCACGCATCCATAGCACGCATCCAGAGCACGCATCCAGAGCACGCATCCATAGCACGCATCCAGAGCACGCATCCAGAGCACGCATCCAGAGCACGCATCCAGAGCACGCATCCAGAGCACGCATCCAGAGCACGCATCTATAGCATGCATCCAGAGCACGCATCTCTACTAAATCATATGCTTATGAATTTTAGCCCAAACGAAGCTTGGTTGCTCAGGTACTTTATACCAAGAGAACAAAAAAGGCCACATTTTGAGCTTTGCTTTTATTAAAGCAAAACAACACTGCCATCGTCAAAATAGTGTCCAACAGTTTTGAATTTTGTCTAACACTTTTAAATTCCAAATTGCATCATAACGAAGCACGCTGCCATCCGTAAATTAAAAACCTATCAAACGAACTGATTGATATTCAGTTTTGTCCAAAGAGGTCCCTTTTGCATCGCAAATTGCGAACTCTGGGGCACCTATATAACGGTCTTTGTTGGGTGTTTCTTAAAAATGGCGGACTGAAGTTAAAAAGGTAGATTAAAATCTCGCTTGGAGCAAAAAAATATCAATAGAACCTTGCATTTAAAGACCCACGGTCAGAGGCATTCTATATTTACGTATCGACACGAATACCCCTGATGGCTAATGTTAGGTAGCATCCCGATGTTGACGACCGCAACTCACGACCGCAACCGCAACTGGGTCACGCGACCCACTGCTTAGTGTGAATCTAATACCTTTAAGCGAGCATTTCTTGTATAAAATATAATATAAATATATTTCGGGGATCTCGGAAACGGCTCCAACGATTTCGATGAAATTTGGTATGTAGGGGTTTTTGGAGACGACAAATCGATCTAGCTTGGTCTTATCTCTGGAAAAATGCTTGCCAACGAGTTTTAGCCCGAGTAAAGCGCGGTCGCACAGGTACTTTATATTAAGGCGCTGTACGTAGTGAAATTACAATTTTAAAATATTTAAAATATACTTACACAATACTTACAACTGCAATTTTTTTATATGTGTATTTTCAGTCTATTAGCTAGTTTTTGACTTCATCAAAAACACGATTGCTGACAAAAACCTCGATAGATTATTTTTTTGAAAAAGAGCCTTCATTTACACGTTAAACCAAATATTATGAAAAATATTATGAATATCAACACAAAATTTGCTTTATTAAATAGTTTTTAGTAGATTTAGATTTATGCTTCATAGATTTTCAATAGGTTGAGTACATCAATCATACCAATTTATTTCGTCTTTGGCAAAATAAAACGGTTCTAGCGCGCGGCGGCGGCCAAGTATTTCCCAGTCGCCAGTACACGCGTGTACGTAGTCGACGACGGACCTGTGCACATTTTTCTAACGCGCTAGTACTACTTTTGAGAGCAAATAATATGGGTAATCGCAGTATTAAAAAAGTTAAGCGAAAGAGGAAACGCATAAGTGAACTCAGAGCACATATGAGAAGCATTAGAGTACCTAAACGGTAAGTACCTACCACACACTAATCGACCGGCCGGAGTCGGGCCGAGTCAGCAGGGCTACTACGAAACTCCAAACTCAAAGTTCGTGCCGTGCGGTCCCTCTCGCTCTCGTACTAAATAGTCAGTGGCGTAGCTAAGTAACCTAGGGCCCTGGGGCAAATAAAAAAATGGGGCCCACTGCTATCAAAACTGGTAAGGTTTTTGAAGTAAAATCATTATATATACAAATACTTTCTAAGCAACTTTATCATCAGCTATAAAGCAGAATTTCGAGGGCCCCTGAGCTTGAGGGCCCCGGGCACTGCGCCGCCTAGCCCCTTGGTAGCTACGCCACTGTAAATAGTATAAGTATCAGAGGGACCGCAACCCACGAACTTCGAATTTCGGAGGAGCCCTGCTGAGCGGATTTCACATTCGTACTACGACCGCAAGCTGGTTGGCGCTCACGGATGCGGACGGCTTCGTCCAGATTCTACCGCGACTGCCATAGGCACAAATTGTAGGCACGTTGTATAACCTATACTACTCACGGCGAACATGCGGCGAACCTTGCGGCTACTACGAAACTCGAAGTTCGTATCGTACCGTCCCTCTCGCTCTCGTATTAAATAGTATAAGTGTCAGAGGGACCGCACGACACGAACTTCGAGTTTCAAGTGTCGTAGTAGCCTTGCTTGATCCCTTTGTCAGATTCACTGACATTTCTGATAGTGACACAACAGTTTCAATTTCTCATTTAATTGCAGGCAAAGGTTAATATCTTGCATTCAGCCAAGTTATTTAACATAAATTATTTTAATAAAATAAGATGGTCGCATTTGGTTGCACTAGTAAATTATTGACAAAAACATGCACTCCAACTGGAATCCGGCTGCAAAATGGGAGTTATTGCGCAGTTAGTGCAACTGCATCAGCACTGCACCCGACTGTCAGAGGACTGCCATTTTAGGCAATCGGAGTGCAGTTCTTACGCAGTTCTGATGTAGTTCTGAACTTCGGAGTTTTTAACTGCGTTTCTAAAACCTCTTATTGAAAAAAAAAAATAAAAAAAATGGAATATCTGTCTTGCTCCTCCGCGAATTAGTGAGGCCAAGTCGTGGAAAACAGCTACGTGTGAGTTGCAAAACATGTTTTTTCATGCAACCTCTTATTGCTTCTGGTTTCTGGTGTTCTGACTTGTATTTTTGTATTGATGCAATAACTACTTTACGCATACTCATAATCTTTATATCTGTCAAAGTTGTTCTGTGCGCTAAGACATATTTTTTATTTTTGGCTACAGCTCGCACATGTTTCTTAGAACATAAAATAAATAAAATAAAATAAATATCACGGGAAATTTCACACCTATTGACCTAGTCCCAAAGTAAGCTTAGCAAAGCTTGTGTTATGAGTACTAAGAACATGGTTCCTACATTCATTTTTTGACTGTATGGTTTGGGTAAGGGTTGTATACTGTAGTTTTAAAGTATTACATTTTGAAAAAGTGACTCTCTGCCAAGTTTCTTGCTGCGCATTTTTCCTGGCAATGATGGTCTTTCCGAAAGCGCTGGTAGTTTAAAAAATTGCGCCCATTGCGGCCTATTTACTGAATAAACGATTTGATTTGATTTGTTAAAAGTGAACAGACAACTTTTTCTTTACTGTTTTATTATATGTATAGATTTGCCTAGCTTGTAATCTAGATTTTCAGATTAAAATAAAATTGTTTTTTATTATTTGTATTGATTTACCTATGTATTTTCATTTCGTCTGTCTACCTATTCAGTCTTAATGTCTATCCATTACCTACATTACAAATTAAACTGTGGGCATGAAGAGGCATAAATTATTTCTTTATTACCAAGACTATTTACATTAAACGAAGAATTTCTTAATTAAACCGAAAATTGTGTAATTATAATTTTAACGAAAAATCCGGAACTCACATTAACCAGAATACGGATACGAACAGAATAAGGCCGTCAACGGGCTGCGTGACAGACGCGCGGTGCGTTGCGCTGGACGCCCCGCATTCGCCTCCGCCGCGTCGTCTGCTTCACCCCCTCAAATACCGAAAATTCTTCTATAAGCGCGCCTTAATACTAGCTGTTGCCCGCGGCTCCGTCCGCATAGAAGTTAAAGAACTAGTTTACACCCTATTCTATTTAATGTATTTCTTTCTTTCTTTCTTTCTTTCCTATTCTCAGACCTACCGAATATAAATAATTTATTGAATCAGGCGTTACTTTGCGGAGGTCCATATCAATGAACTAAAATAATTTCCTTGCTCACCGCGACCTCACGATAGCTAAGCTTATGCAAATATGCGTGTTCATGCAGTTCCTCCACCTCCACACTGTAAGAACACACACAAATCACAACAAACCCATCTATCACCACCACCACACTACACTGACGCGTTTCGAACTCAAACAGAGCTCATCTTCAGAGTGACACAACCGTACACCATGCTACCAGTTTTTAGACCCTCTGTTGTTGGCTCTGTTTGAGTTCGAAACGCGTCAGTGTAGTGTGGTGGTGGTGATAGATGGGTTTGTGTGATTTGTGTGTGTTCTTACAGTGTGGAGGTGGAGGAACTGCATGAACACGCATATTTTGCATAAGCTTAGCTATCGTGAGGTCGCGGGTGAGCAAGGAAATTATTTTAGTTCTACCGAATATACACAAAAAAAAACATAAAAATTGGTGAAGCTGTTTCAAAGGAGTTTGGTCTAAAAAATTTTGGCCGATAATTTTATATATTAGATGAAGCATGTACAGTCAAACCATTTGATTCCTGACCCACCGTTATCGTTCTCACAGTAAATGTAATATTGTAATTTTTTGTCGTTTTATTTTTAATATATGGATCTTCTTTTTTTTTACTCAAAATTCGCTATTTGACAACTCCTGAATTTGCCATATCTTAATATTATTATGAAAATATAGATATACAGACAGTGTTGAAAATTGGATTTATAGCGAATTTTTGAAAAATCTATATACTTGTCTCTTTCTCAAACGCTTTTCTCTATGCAGCAAGTATGGCGGTACTGGCGTGTGACGTCACATGCCAGTATGTCTTTCTCTGTCTAATCTTGAATTTCAAACCCTCATAACTTTGTTATTTGTAAAGGTAGCTTAAAAATTGTTTCTTTATTCGATAACAGGCAATGTGTAGTTTTAATTTATAAAACATATACAAAATAGTCAAATACCGTATTGTATCGGTTTCCCTGTTTTATTGTGTTTTTTTTAATGTATGATGACCAGATGGTCTCAAAGGAAGACCAGCGCCGTTCGCAAGACCGGCAGATTGCTGATTTGGGACCATTTCGTGACATGCATAACTTATTTTTTTTCTCTTTTTTATTTCTTTTATCCATTGTTCTCATGTTTGTCACGAATAATATTTTCTTTCTTTCTTTCTTTCTTTCAAATGTGACAGTGGATTCCCTTGTCAAGCAATGCGATGTCACTATGACTTTTATTACAAAAAGGTTCCACAGTGAGTCACGATTCAGTTGGTGCGATAGTCAAGCACAGAATAGAAAAACAAGAGCAAATAATTATCATTATAAAGTTCTGTTTTGTAGCGGAACTCTTTTTCTACATGCCGTTTACGTAACCTCGTCGGTTCTCTATTGTTTGCCCGAATTTTATATGACATAAAAGTCAAAGTCAAAGTCAAAATATCTTTATTCAATTTAGGCTATAACAAGCACTTATGAATGTCAAAAAAATCTACCACCAGGTATATATATTTTTTATAAAACAGATTACAATATTATTAAATGATATGTATACATCACAAGTATTTAACACAACTTTATTTTTAACACAGTATGTTCGCTATTTGAAGGGATCGCTAATGCGGATCGGAATTATTTCCAAATATCCCTGTCCATGATATAATCATTAACTTTATAATACGCCTTTGATATTAATGTCTTCTTGACAATAGATCTGAATTTTGTATCCGTTTCATTTATAATATTTTTTGGAATTTTATTATAAAAATATTTAATGTCATAATAATGTCATAATGCCATAATTTACATTAATTTTAAAAAGTATGTATGTATGTTTGTATCAAACTTTATCAATTGTGTTTGTTTCTTTTGTAAAAAAAGAGGTTACGTACATAAAATATATAGATGCATATTAATTACTAGTCTTATTATTATGTTCTTGCATACTAGAGTTGGTAGCGCAAACGAAATTCTACCAAAAGCTTTTCTTCATCTTAAAAACCGGAAAATAATCCTCTATACTCATTTATTCGAACCTTCTATATTATTGTCGAAAAATGTAATCCCGTACTTTGAATATTTTAGCAAAAGCCGTTTGATGTGAAGATTTTACGTTTTCTCCCGTTTTCGATTCGTTTAAGTGTTTTTGTTTGATGCAGAATTGTTTTACTCTGGATTTTGAATAAAGGTCTCTACCCACTACATACCGTATCATATCATGACCGTAATAAGAACGTGTCGAGTAAAAATCGGACATGTGAGAGTCGGACTCGCGCACGAAGGGTTCCCTACCATTTGATTATCTATACAACATTAGACATTAACAAAAAAAACAAGTTTTTTGTATGGGAGCCCCCATAATATGTATTTTATTTTAATTTCAAGCGTCGAATATTTTAAGCGTCTACCTGTTGCCATTAATTAATATGAAGCAAAAAAACGGCAAAAAAAATATGTTTATTATATGGGAGCCCCCCTTAAATATTTATTTTATTCTGTTTTTAGTATTTTTGTTAAAGCGGCCACAGTAATACATAATCTGTGAAAATTTCAAGTGTCTAAGTATTACGACTCAAGAGATAGAGCCCTGTGACAGATGGACGGACAGACACACAGACAGACAGACAGGGGAGTCTCAGTAATAGGGTTCCGTTGGCACACTTTGGGTACGGAACTCTTAAAATCAAAGAACGTAATAGCAACACGTCAAGTAAAAATCAAAGTCAAAGTACAAATATCTTTATTCAATTTATGCTATAACAAGCACTTAATAAATGTCAAAAAAAATCAATATTATTGTAAAGTATATGAGACTAGTACGTTTGCCCACTAGTACGTTTCTTAACCGACATACGGATCTGAGACGTGGGCGCTAACGATTAGCCTCATGAGAAAACTCAAAGCACTCAGAGGGCTATGGAGAGGGCTATGCTCGGGGTTTCTCTGCGGGATAGAATTAGAAATGATGATATCCGCAGTAGAACTAAGGTTACCGACATAGCCCGAAGAATTGCGAAACTAAATTGCTCGCAGGACTGATGGCCGATGGGGTCAGAAGGTTCTCGAATGGCGTCCGCGGACCGGGAGACGAGTTGTCGGTAGGCCTCCAAGAAGATGGAGCGACGACTTGGTTAAGATCGCGGGATCGCGGTGCATGCGGAAAGCACAAGACCTGTCTGAGTGGAGAGCCTTGGGGCAGGCCTATGTCCAGCAGTGGACGTCTTTCGGCTGACATGATGCTGATGATGATGACGTTTCTTAACCAACCGTCGCCGACGCGTGCCATGCACGGAGCGTCAAAAACGGTCCCGATACGCTTCTTATAAGTATGATACGCCGTTAACATGTTGTAGTCCGTGCCGCGTTTCTGTGCACTACCTTCCTATTACGGTCATAATATGATACAGTGTAATGGGTAGAGACCTTTAGGATAAATTATCACCGACCTGTATTCGTAGCGGTGCTACGGATATAGCTACGCTTTTCGTAGACGTGCTACGAATGCTACGCTCCTAAATTCCCGCAAGGGATTTTTAAAAATGGTAACGTTTGTTTTATGAAATAAATTCTTTTTTTTCGCGAAACGATTCAATTGGAATACTGAATGAGAATCACATTAATTTATATTTGACGCAATGTTTTTTAAAAGCTTGTGATTAAATATTAAATTCAGTTCAACAAAGAAAATTCACAGAATGTTAAAAATAAAGTTGTGTTAAATACTTGCGATGTAAAGATATCATTTAATAATATTGTAAATCTGTTTAAAAAAAATATACCTCGTTGTGCTTCTTGCCGGATTCTTCTCAACAGAGGTTTTTCCGAACCGGTGGTAGATTTTTTTGACATTCATAAGTGCTCGTTATAGCCTAAATTGAATAATGATATTTTGACTTTGAATGATATTATGAAGAAGGAAGTTTCCGTTAAAATTATCATTTTTTATACAAGCTTTTTTTTGCTGACTGTACTTGAATTGTCATCTAAATTGCATATACGTACCAAATTTCAAGTCGGTACTTTTACCCATTGAGGACTTCCCTCCTGCGGAGACGATCCTGGCAAGACTACCAAGATGTCAATACCAGATTATTGTATTGTCGCCAAATTTACATAAGTATGACAAATTTCAAGTCAAGTGGACCGCTGGAAGTGGGTCAAATTTAGCTTCCAAGATGTGACCCAAACAAATAAACAAACAAATAAATACCTAAATAAATAAACGGGCTAGCTAAAGAAAACCTTGTAAAAAGAAGCAGTCAAGTGCGAGTTGAATTCGTGTAATAAGGGTTCTGTGCAAACCTGGTGGTATCATTTTATATTGGTTTTTTGGACCCCCTTAATAATGGTATGTAGTCAGGATATATATGAAGAAATGATTTTTTTTTAATAGGTATGTAACTTTCACGTTTCCTGTATTAAAACTAAGATAAAAAAGTAACATCGTAAAAATATTTAGTTCGTTCAAATAACAAAGCCTTTAGTAAGAGTAATAGAAAGCCTTTATTAGATCAATTAATAGCAACCAAAACACTGTTTACTTTGACCCGTAGCCGGCCCTCTAAAGCATCGTAAACCATTTTCTCTTTCCCACGCTTAATCTTTCGGCATGACCATGAAGTCGGTCAAACGGCTAAGCGGTGTTGCCATATTTAATGTTTAAAAAACCGTGAAAGTATATAATGTAAGGTTGGAGTTAGGAAATTTAATTTAAAAATAGACTAAGTACGTATTAAACCAGTGTACGAAAGATTCTTGAAGATCACCTAAGTATAAAAAATTCTGATTCTATCCTCAAAAATGTAGGTTAGAATTTTATTCCGTGGTTATATCGAGATAAAAAGTAATCTATGTATAAATCCAAAATGCTCTGCGTAAACCATATTGCTTACAAATCTATTTTACAACTTTACAACGGAAAGTGTGCTGGGGTGTTTGCTATTTTGAGGATGAACTCTTAGGGGTTGGGCCCTGGGTTGGGTTATGACGTAATATATGGAAATGAGGGCATGTTCTGCATGTCAATACAAACATATTGTGTCGAATATAATTAATGCGTACCTACCTAGATATAGCAACGTTAAATGTAATGTGACTCATTGACGTGACATAAAAACGGTGACCTGTCGTTTCGCCGAGTTTAATTACGCAGATTTTCGATTCGCAGAAAACCATTGGCAGATTTTTCTTTTGGCCGAGCAACGTTTGGTATAATTTCGTTACGCCTATTATTCGTTTCGCCAAGTAGCCGGTAGGAAGAAAAGCGATAAGCAGATTTACGTTTAGTAGATTGTTTGTTTCGTAATTGTTTCAATTAAACAACTGTTCGTCGAAACACGATAAGCAGAGTTATCACATTGCATTCATATTGTTTAAGTAGATTTAATGCTCAGTCAAATACATCTGCGTACAAATTCATCGGCGTACCGTTACTCGGCGAAACGTTGTCTGCCAATCAACAATCTGCCTAAAAATAGTCGGCGAATCATTAGGTAAACCATATAAACATAAACGTCTGAATATAAATCCCCTAGACACAAAACCCCCTAATTCTACGGGCATTCCCCCTAACCCCAGGAACACTGAAGTAGGAATAAAGTCGTGTTTTCGCTCCGATGACGCGTGAAATCGCCCGCAGGCAGTAAGCTCGCCAGTACTATATCAGCCCAAGTTTGATTACAATGCCGCCTTCTAATTTGTTGTAAGGATGAAGAAAAAATCTAGAGGTGTTTTTGTTGTATTTATTTAATCGGGACACCAACAGAGAACAGTACAATACAAATATTACTTATTGCACACTACTAGATAATCTGTACAAAAGTTTAATACAGACACAAAATACAGGGTGCGGTCTTATCGCTTAAAAGTGTTTTTTTTTTCCAGACGACCATTAGGGTAGAGGACTTAGTGTATTAGTACTCGTAATTATTTATGTCAAAAGTAGATGGCGGAACCAAAAAACACAGGTGAAACAAAAACAATAAGATAACATTGTCAAGTAGTGAGCCTTGACGAGATTTCTACAAATGGGAAGAGAACCCGGGTAGCTCACGTTTTTAGCTTTCGCTCGATATGTTTCGGGCTAATCCGTAGCCCTTCTTAGGAGCAACGCGAGCACGCGCTCGTGCGCATATTGCAGCAGCCGCCGAGTCCTAGCCTAGCCCGAAACATGTCGAGCTAAACTCGATTTAAGACGTGAGCTATCCGGGTCAATATCATTTAATATGCGCGAGTCTCATGGTATGTTCATGTTAAAAATGGGAAGAGATTTTGTTGTCTTCACTACGAGAGGAAGAGTGGATGAAATTTGGACTTTTTATCTCAATCCCATGAGAATATCGGGATAAAAAGTAGCTTGTGCTTTTTTATTCGACTGGATGGCAAACGAGCAAGTAGGTCTCCTGAGGTAAGAGATCACCATCGCCCATAGACACCGGCAAAACCAGGGGGATTGCAGACGCGTTGCCAACCTAGAGGTCTAAGATGGCATACCTCAAGTGCCAGTAATTTCACCGGCTGTCTTAATCTCTACGCCGAAACACAACAGTGCAAGCACGAGGCTGCCCACGGGCCAGGAGTAGCGAGCTACATGGTTGTTATTCCAGGTGTGAAGGAGTAAACAAACTTGCGCATTTATAATATAGTAGCAAACCAACTGTGCATGGTGGAGGCCTATGTCCAACAATGGACGTGCCACGGCTAATTTATGACGATGATCAACCTGTCAGCGCTAATATTCTTACATTTTAAACGCTGTCACATTGTACGCTTCACTTTACTGCCCCCCTCCATCAAAACAAGGGGTTATGTTTACGTTTTCCCCGCAATGAAATACGTAATAAAAGCGAAGCGATCAAAACGGCCCGGAAATATCTTTTGCTTTTTAAAGGATTGTCGTAAAGATATTTCGTATTTTTATTAAAGGGGTTAACGCGTTTCGATGGGTTTTGGGGATGTTAATTTCCTTCTTAGTTTTATTTGTGAGATAACTGTTGCTGGTTGATTTAAGGCATCTACCTACTACACTACACCGTATCAGGCCATGGCCGTGATAGGATCGTGTCAGGAACGGAATGACACGCGACGGTGACGGTTTAGTGGGCATAGTCTCATAATATAATTGGTTGTTTGGAGTCTTTTTGTATTTTTTATTTTAACTTCCAATTTGTTACTTTTACGGTCATCCCGTAAAACCATATCGAAAATACAAACTGAGACATGGATGCACAGAAAAACCAGAAAAAGAGAGTAGCGCTGGGAATCGAACCCAGGTCCTCAGCATTCCGTGCTGCGTGCCATACCCCTATACTACCACTGGACAGGAGTGCAGACACGAATTTCTCCTATGCACACATATCTCAGGTTGTTTTTTTCTACTAGGCTACTTAAGCAGCAGCACTAGTGACATCTATGTTTCGCTCTCATCGAGAGCAGTAACTCTAAGGGCGCAGTCAGCGGTATCGGCAGTTTTTGAAAAAATATTAGTTTTTTTTTATAAAACGAGGGGGCAAACGAGCAGACGGGTCACCTGATGGAGAGCGATCACCGTCGCCCATGGACACCCGCAACATGAGGGGAATCACAGGTGCGTTGCCGACCCTTTAAGGAATTGGTAGGCTCGTTTTTTAAAGATCCCTAAGTTGTAACGCTCCGGGAATGTTGCCGCTGTAAGCTGATTCCAGATCTTCGTCGTGCGAGGAAAGAAGTTTCGCTTAAAACGCACGGTACTAGACTGCCAATCATCAAGAGTTTTTCTTTTACAAATACAATTTTACTCTCAAATGTAACGAAAAACATTGTATGTCGCACGGGTGGTACTAGAATTACGAGCATCGACTCATTAAAGCCCTCAGTCTTCGACTTTGGGCTTTTAATAGACTCTCGTTCGTAATTCCTTACTTACCGCCCTTAAGACACAATGTACTATTGTGTGCACCTGTTTTCTGTATCGCTTGATATTTGTATAAAATAAAAAGTGTGTATTGTATCGTATAAACAAAGTGATATTGAAAAATACACGGTTCACCTGTGCTACATAAACCCGATGTTTTCCACTTTATCGGAGCAATCTCTCTGCCCATTGATCTACGTGCATCCCTCTTACTGACGGAACATACATTTTTCTGCGCTCAATATTATCTCTGGTACAATTTTACAGAAGCAGGACACCGAGATAAATAATGAACGGGTCCATGTGAAAGGTCCATGGAAAGAATATGTCTAGTCACCTAAGCAATATTTGAATTATAACGGTTTGAAAGTTAGTCATCACGAACAATTACTATGGTTACCATTTGTTTAAAATTGAAAAAGATATATTTTTCACTTCTCATGCTCGTAAAGTTCGTGTTTATGCTGGATCTAGGCGACATAATATGATTTTTTATGCTCTAGTGCATAAAGTAAAATCGTCGTCTAAGACCAAGACAAACAGGTGTAAACAGTCACAAACAAAGAAGTTTCTAA
>NC_133500.1:5352039-5385180 GCF_025370935.1 Choristoneura fumiferana
TTTTTTATTGTACTTTGTTGTCGCCATAGTTTACATATATATCCGTGCAAAATTACAGCTTTCTAACATTGATAATCCCTGAGCAAAGCCGCGGACGGACAGACAGACAGACAGACAGACATGGCGAATTTTTAAGGGTTCCGTCTTTGCCATTTTGGCTCCGGAACCCTAAAAAACACTTTGTTTATTAATACGTTATCAAAAAGCGACACCATGTTGATTAAACTCCAGATTAACACCGATAATTACATAACGTACGATCTTGACTCTCCACATAATGGTATCTCATACTATATCCATCCAATATCACCCTTAACTAAATGATAATCGCTATAGCAAATTGCCATTATGAGGCGATCGGAAGTGACGTCATCAATCATGCGGCGGAAGTGGCCGCTTTCATTAAGATAATGCTTGGCGCCGCCGCGGTGCGGTTGGTCTGGAGTTTCAAGTGGCTTAGATGCTAGCGCCATCTAGTAGAAGATTGAAAACGTACACCTTTAACCTAACCTTCTAACGTTTCGTTTTCGTTTTTTTGCGTTTTTTTTTCTTCTTTTTAGGGTTCCATAGCCAAAATGGAAAAAACGGAACCCTTATAGTTTCGCGATGTCGGTCTGTCTGTCTGTCCGTCCGCGGCTTTGCTCAGGGACTATCAATGCTAGAAAGCTGTAATTTTGTACGAATATTGTATATGTAAACTATGCCGACATAATGGTACAAAAAAACATTCAAAAAAATTTTTTTTCGAGTACCGCCCACAGACGTAAAGTGAGGGTGATTTTTTTTTCATCCTACCTTGTAGTTTGGGGTATTATTGGATAGGTCTTTTAAAACCATTAGGGGGTTGCTAAAACAATTTTTGGAATCAGTGATTTGTTTGCATACATTAAAGTGCAAATTTTCATTAAAATCGCGAGGTTCCCCCCTCCCCCCTCTAAAATCTAAACCTGAGTGAAAAATTCAGAATGGTAGTAAGTATATCAAACTTACAAGGAAAACTATAACGGTTAAGTTTTCTTAAGAATTATTAGTAGTTTAAGAGTAAATAGCATCCAAGGTATAAAATATACCTCATCATGGAATATTCCGTACAAAATACGAAATCCTTAGAAAAATATTACTTAATTTTTTCATAATGGCTACGGAACCCTATTTTTGGCCTCTCCGACACGCTCTTGGCCGATTTTTCTAACATGGGTATATCTTCCTCGATAGCGAAAAGTCACATTTTTTTTACCTTAGAAACTACCCAATTGTTTTTAATAATTTTTCGATTCTGTCATTGAATACAAATGGAAATGGGAATTTATCGCTAACTCGAAATTATAACTCAAAGTAGAAAGAAGCTAATTTGATCAACAACAACAACTGTCCATACTGAACGTCGTCAGAAATCGAATGTTGTCTCCGAATTCGACAAATTTGGTATCCGTAAAAAAAAATTGATAAATAATAAAAAAAATGACATTTGAAGATCGAACCTGGCACCTCAATCTACCACACTACAAACTAGCCCTTAAAACCCTGTAAAACCCCAAACGCCAACTTTTTCTTGTCAGTATTCCAAATCTTACAAACGGGCGTGTATTCTACAAGCGCCGCGTCGGCACGGGGGTGCAATTTTTAAGGATTCCGACCCTCGTGCCACTTATCGCGTGGTTGGAGATTAACCTCTCGCGTTTGGGGGCAGAGAGTGGGCGGTTTGGGGTTATGACACATTTTATTAATAAATCTTTCAAATATTATAGACTAGCTGTCCGCCCCGGCTTTGTACGGCAAACGAGAGTGCCTGCAAGTAGGTAACGCTGTAAATTCAACAGCTGACTACAAATACTGTCTAAAAATTTCTTCAAGGAGTTCCAAATACTTTTTAGAAAAATATATTTACTAAAGAAAAAATAGCGTCCAAGCTTCGCACCCATACATTAAGATTGGCCTTATCACTGTCTTGTAGACTCGCATCTTGGTGCTTCTACTAATAAGCTTGGACGCCAAAATTTTGTGAACGGCCGCTGAGCATCTGGACAACCGACTGGAAGACGGCCAATCGGAAGGCCTAGGTATCGCTGGATGGATGAAGTCCGAAAAGACCTGTGCGACATGCAGGTGGTAGACTGGCGCCTTGTTGTACAGGATAGGAACAATTGGCGGAGTCTTGTGTCGGAGGCCAAGATCCACTTTGGGTCGCTGAGCCGGCGAAGTAAGTAAGTAAGTAAGTAAAGAAAAAATAGACCATAATATAAAAAAAAACATTCGTTGTAATGTATATATAACGGTATCTATTCTTTTTCGAACAGTTTTCCTTTAAATATAGTTAATCAGTCAGTGTAGAATTCGTTTATCGCTTTCCCGCGGGAACTATGCAATTTGCCGGGATAAAAACTATCCCATGTCCTTCTCCGGGAATCAAACTATCTATATAGTACAGAATTTCATCTAAATTGGTTTTGCAGTTAAGACGTGAAAAGGTAACAAAATAGACTTACAAATTTTTGGATCTATAATATTAGTAGGAAGTAGGCTTGCATAACGTGATACTTACATGTTTTACCATTGTCAATATTGATAACTGCATTTTCCACGAACACGAAAATGTATGCATGTACCTGCCAAATATGTGGTCTACCACCCTAAAGTTGATAATCGTTTGCATGTCATAAAACAATAATGCCAATAGTCGTGTCTGTCAACTTGAAAGTTCGACTTTAGCGACATAATTCATTTGAAGGACCACTTATTTGGATGCTGGTACATAGATGTTTTTTTGTAAAATTACGTTTACTACAAATTACGTACAAAGTTAAACTATACGCTGTCATGTACGAGTAGGTACATTTAAGTCACTCATTCATTCATTTACTTTTACTATCAGTTTTGCAATGAGTACTTTTTGTAATTGCTAAAAGTGGCCCCGAAGCCGTAACGTTTCGTGTGCTCTGCCTACCCCATTAATTTGGGAATACAGGCGTGATGTTTGTGTGTGTGTGTGTGTGTGTGTGTGTGTGTGTGTGTGTGTGTGTGTGAGTAAGTAGGTACTTTCTGTAGCTGTGTGTGTAATCATTCAGTTCAACTCTCATGCCGACACCTATACATACAGAGAGTCTATGTCCATGGGGATTTACATTCAACGTTCGATTTTACTGGCATAACTGAGCTACTTTTGTTTTGCAACTTTTTAAAAATAATGATCACTGTTTTTTTTTCATACAGATTAAATGTAATTTTCAATGAAGCTATTCGATACAATACAAAATTGACAACACATTGACAAGTGTTTATCTAAGAGATGTCAATTAAATTTCAAAAATGATGTAAAAGCCCCCGTACCAAGAGACAGCGATAAGTATAGCCATGTCCGATACACTGATTTAACGACTTAACTTTGAGAATCAGAAACTATCTAAATTCAAGTTATTTGAAAATGTTACAAAACCAAAGTAGCTTAGTTATGTGAGTAGAAGCGAACCTTGAATTTAAAGTCCCATGGTCAAAGACACCCTGTATAAGTAAAGCTAAAAAAGCGTGTTAAAATTATATTGGTCGCTCTGAAGCGATAAGGCCGCCTATTGCTTACCTTAGAAAATCTCTATGTATATACTTGTGTTTTCTGTACTGCTTACGGTGTTGGTGTGCAATAAAGAGTTATTACTCAAAAATGTCCGTAAAAGTTGACATTACTCTTTACATATCACAAAGTGAAGTGCATAGTTTATGGTCAGCGAAAAATTAAAAAGTTAAAAAGATTGCAGGCGCGCTAGCTCGACAATAATAAATTAGCGCGCCTGCAATCAGTCACAACTTTTTTTTAAAGTTAAAAAGGCCATGGAAATGTTGGCACAAGTCGTATACAGCGAAATCTAATGGGCGGTATCAGATATTTTGTTGGAACTTCGGACTTTTTTTATTGGGTCTGAAACAGCTTGTGGTGTTTTCGGTGGAAAAATACAGCTGCAGTTTATTTTTAATGAAAAAAGGCGGGAAAGCATAAGAAAAATAATTGGAATAAAATTAAATGTTATGATATATTTTGAGAAAAAGTTTAGTCTATTTCAGAATTATTCATCATTTTTGAGAAAAGCTTTATATTAGTCTCGGCTGGAATAGCAATTGCCGGCTTCGTATTAGTTTAATACTCATACTCAGCCAGCAATTGCCTACTTCCAGGCCACGACAATAATCTACTATTGTATTGTATTGTAGTGTGACTCGTGAAATTCCGTCCTTTTCGTGGCCTAAAGAAAATATAAGAGGCTTTATTCAAGGATTATCTCCTTAAGAGTAACGCTGGAAGCGCGCTTACCCAAATATCCTGCGCTTGTCATATGTAAAATCCTTTTTTATTAAAAAAAAAAGAATACTGAAACATTAAGCCGCAAAGGATTTGCCAACTTTTACGTTTTTTTTAGAATATTTAACAGTATTACTCGGTATCTTGGCTGTAAAGTGGGTTTATCGTGAAACGTGTTTATAAAAACAATAATGATTTCACAGAGGTAGAAACGTAGGTACAGTCGCGGAATGAAAAGGTTTACCACCTTAAGGTCTGTCGAGGTGCTTCATCGACCGAGTATGACATTTTCTGTTATAATGTCATTCAAAAAGGTAACATGTGCTTCCAACGTGTAAAAGGATTTATTTGAAAACTGTTCAATATTTTCATTCCGCCACTGTTAAATAATATGATCAGAGTAAAATATTATTGACTTCTACAACACAACCACAATTAAAGCAAAAACGAACAATAATAACAACTTTAGAAAACCCAAAAAAGTATAAAAATGCAAGGGATTTGCTGCAGAGGTTTTCGCATGGAATGACTTGTACGTAGCTTCGTGCCGCCCAAATGTGAAATAGAATGCACACAATAAGTTCAAGAGTATTATGGACCCACGACAGTGTAACAGTGTAAAATTCAAAAACATAAAAAATAACAAAATCATATTATATCATATTCAGTAAGTAGGCCGCAATGGACATTTTATATGTATTTTTTTAAAACTACCTGCGCTTTCGGAAAGACCATCATTGCCAAGAAGAATGCGCCGCAAGATTTCATCAACATGCATGTCGATGAAATGAACGCTAACGACGGGTGGATCTGTAGTGGAATGTTAAATTATTATTTCTCAAAAATGTCCGTAAAAATTTGACATTATTCTTTACATATTATAAGGTGAAGTGCATAGTTTATGGTCAGCGAAAAATTAAAAAGTTAAAAAGATTGCAGGCGCTCTAGCTCGACAATAATAAATTAGCGCGCCTGCAATCAGTCACAAAAAAAAATTAAAAGTTAAAAAGGCCATGTAAATGTTGGCACAAGTCGTATACAGCCAGATCTAATGGGCGGTATCAGATATTTTGTTGGAACTTCAGACTTTTTTTATTGGTTCTGAAACAGCTTGTGGTGTTTTCGATGGAAAAATACACCTGCAGTTTATTTTTCATGAAAAAAGGTGGAAAAGCATAAGAAAAATATTGGAATAAAATTAAATGTTATGATATATTTTGAGGAAAAGTTTAGTCTATTTCAGAATTATTCACCATTTTTGAGAAAAGCTTTATATTAGTCTCGGCTGGAATAGCAATTGCTGGCTTCGTATTAGTTAAAAGGACTCGCAAGCTCGTCCGTTTCGTCAGGCCACGACAATAATCTACTATTATTATTTTATCCAAAAATTGAACTAGTTGCTCCCGAACGCCACATATAAACCTAGAAACTCACTTTCGGAATCAGCTGGAAAATTTATTAAACCCAAACTTACACGATTCATACACTGAATTGTAGGCTTTAATTTCTATACCACCAAACAAACAGGACTCTCCTAGCAATAACCTCACTACTACAGCGCAGTCGGTAAAAAAACCTTGCTTAATATCACCTGACAGAAAGGCAAAGTCGCATGTCATAACTAGCACCTTATATTTTACGGGGAATCGTAATCATGAATACCCAATGGGAAACGTGACAATTCAGTACCAACTAAACACCTACCTCGTCATTACAAAACCACCCATAACGTCTTTCAAATAAAAGCCAAGCGGACCGCAGATAGAAACTTGTAACTGTGTACCACGACATGCAAAACCAGTGTAGCTTGACCTGTGTAATTTCACTGAGCTATCTAAATTCCTATAGAGCTGTCGCGTTTGTATTGAGGTCGGCGGGTCATGCTACTTCGGTTGATGTACACAGACGAACGCACGTACTTTTAGTATGTAAATCATAATCAAAGTGACGTTTATTGTTGTGCAAATGTAACTGTTATGTGACAGGCCGAATAAGGTGCAGGAATTTTATATGAATTGCCAAAAGATAATTTTTCTCGCTCCAGGAACAGATAGGAATTTTCATCATCACCATCATCATCATCATCTCAGCTTATTATACGTCCCACTGGCTGGACACAGGCCTCCTCTCAGAGTGAGAGGGGAAAAGGGGGGGGGGAGATTACATAGGTTAAGATATATTAAATTACCTTATATGTTTTGTTTAAAAAATCCTTCCTGGCAATGGCGGTCTTTCCGATAATGCAGGCGATATAAAAAAGTGATATGTAACAAATCCAAGCTCGATTTATAATTGTTTTTAATCCACTGATATGGCCCTTCGCAAAGTAATGCCTGATTCAATGAATTCTCTAAAGCCCTATTTAGACCATTCAGGACTTGCATACAAGTTGCATTACATTGCAGACTATAGGCAGTGTCTAGTCCTTCTTTCTGTAAAAAAGGTTGCCTGGAAGAGATCGCTCTTAAGCGATAAGGCCGCCTATTGCTCACCTTGTAATATTTTGTTCTGTGTATCTGTTTTCTGTATCGCTTACTATGTCTGGTGTACAATAAAGAGTCTTTGTATTGTATTGTATTGTAGTGTTACGGACACAGCAAGACACCGTGCTACACCGTGCCTCCTTCCCGAGCTCGGACACAGCGCTGCTCGCGTAGATACATTCAAGAGCCCGGTCAAGCAACACCATTTTGTAATCATTTGTTATAAATTTTGTACGTAATAAAAGTTTAAAAAAAAAACATAAAAAATAAGACGCCTAATTGAAGAGACCTTAGATCTACCACTATCCTGAACAGGTAGAATCATTTACGATGACGCGTGTCGTGATTCTTATTACAATGTCATTAATGTCTAATTTTGACAAAATCACGCGTCTTCGTGGATGGCATTAGGTATATTAAGAGACAATGAATTCAGTTGATCAAACAAATTACGCAATGTAGTGAAACTTTCAAGTTCTTATAGTCTAAATGGAGTTTAACTCTATCTCAGTTTCGACTAATGTGTGAGTAGAACAAACGCCCCCAGTCATTCGTCTTGAAGACGTGAGCGATCCAATCGGAATAGGACCCCTGACCCTCAATAGGGGTATAACTCATCGATATTGGCTGATCTACATGGTAGGCCTATGAAATTTATGACGCGGTCTATGGGGAGTCAAGAGATAGGAGGTGAGCGGGCGAGCGAACAGAGATCTGTAAAATATGACCTCGTTATTGAGAAAGAGAGTCACTGTCCGCTTAGAATTCGCTGCGTTTATCGCTATCTCGCTCTGTGCAATTTTCCGGGTTAAAAACTATCCTATATCCTTCTCCGGGATTCAGAATATCTGTACACCGAATTTCATCTAAATCGGTTCGACGGTTTAGACGTGAAAAGGTAACAAAGAAACAGACTTATAAACTTTCGCATTTATGATAATAATTATTATTATTATTAAAGGAAAAAAGTTATTTTTGAGGTTTACATATGCATTTATATTTATTCAAATATTTTGCTCTATTTGTCGATCCTTGTTTTTTTTATTGCTCTTCTCTACCACTCAAAGGTTGACTGGCAGAGATCCCTGCAGGGATAAGTCCGCCTTTGTACTTAACACTATTTTTTATGTTACCTTTTTGTTTTTCCTTTTTGTACAATAATAAATAAACAAACAAACAATACAATAAATCTAGATATTGCATAATTCTTTATTTTATATATTTTTTTGTTTCTTTAATTTTTCCTAAACGTCTACCGCTCGCTCCTTGGCCCAACCCCCAGTTATTTGCGGTGGGGCTGCGTATAAATTTTATTTTTTCTCCTCCCACGTGTGACATTTTCCCAATGGGTTCTCTCGATTGATTTACACCACGTTTTGGCCCAAAAGCGACTGATAAATGAGACCCTTGAAGAATGTATGGCGAGTAAAAAAGGTTACCATGTTAATGGGTTTGACTTGACTTTAAAACGTAAATTTTGTTTAAAAACTTGGCATGGTAAAGGTCTATGAAGATTTTAGAACTTAAGCTATGTTTTTTGTCAACTCAATTTTCGTTTTTTTTTTTCAAAATGGCGGAGCAAATAAAAAAATTACATATTGCATCCATTTCGTAAAGGTTATACTCGTAATTAATTCTACGAAAATTAAAATGAACTTGTAATTTACGTTTTAACATCGTACGCGTAACTTCAGAACTAACTCTGTAATGAACTAACAAGGTTCTAATTAGCGGAATGTTATCTTGTAGGAAACATTACACTTAATAACTTTATAATTAGTACATGTGTGTTAATGTTTTGGAGTAGGTACATGAAGTTTGGTTAAATTTGCTTAAGTTTCAAAACCTGTAACATACAACTGCCTTTTTACCGACAGCGAACGTACATTGTTTTGGCTTTCTTCGTTTGTCTAGCCGGAAGTTATCAATATAAGTCACCAAATAAATCACGTGTTAATAATATTATTATGATTATTTTGGAAATGCGTTAACGTCTTTATTTAATAAATAACACGCAATAATTTGAAGTGACAAAGTCGGGGGTTTGCCAACTTTTTGTTTGTTAGGCTATATTATCCTTTATCTTCCTTACATAGGATAAAATATATATCCGCCATCTGTACACTTAGGGGCTGTTTCACCATCCATTGATTAGTGTTAACTGACAGTTAAATGTGATGCCGTCTCCGTCTATACGAACAAAACAAATAGAGACGGCATGACATTTAACCGTCACTTAACACTAATCAATGGATGGTGAAACAGCCCCTTAGACATTAAACTAAGTGACAGTTTTAACTGCGGTATTCAGCATTAGTTAAACAAATTTTTACGAAATATTATGATACATATTATAATGTATCATAGTATAATACTAACGACGCACCCCGAGTTTGGTTGAATGAATTGAATGTAGTTTTTTGGGAAATGGAGCTGAGAAGTTCCTTTGATTAGAGTTTTTTTTTTAAATGTACCCGTGCGAAGCCGGTGGATGCAAGTGGCGAGTTGTCGTTCATTGTGGCGTTCTAAGGGGGGAGGCCTTTGTTCAGCATTGGACGTGCGAAGCCGGGGCGGGTCGGTGCATAAACAACATTATAATATAACAAGAGAAACAGATGTAAAAAGGTGAACTTCCCCAATTTTCTTCCCCAGTTCTCTTCCGGATCTCTTTCAGTACCTTAAAACAATTGGCAAGATATCAGAAACCAGAACGGACTCTAATAAGAAAAGACATAAGGCGAAAGGAGTAATGGCGATAATATCAGTCCTTTTATTATTAAAAATTAACAAACGATCCGGTTCTCGCTTTGGCAATCATAAAAAGGAACTTTTTCCTTTTTTAAAAACCATTTCCGTGTCCAACTTCTAAATAGTTGGGAACTTGAAAAATAAAGACACGTCCTGAGTAGTCGAAAGCATATTTTTATCGCGAAACTCTTCAAAAACCGTTTCTTGGGAAACACAAAAAATCCATTAAACAAGTTTTTAATACTGCGCCAAGTTTTATCTTCTTTCTCTGTCTTGTCTCTTCGGGGCGTTTGTGACACCGTAGCGTAATCGAGACAACAATTTTGTAAAAACAAATTACATAGTTACATACAGGTCGACCTAATAAAAGCGTGTTAAAAATTATACTTGACGGATTTTGGGCGGCCGGAGTGGGTGGGCGTTTTCTTCGGTATCGGACATAGTGGCAAATGATTGAAACGCGTTAAGACAAAAACCACTTAACTTTTATTTGCAGTTCACAAAGTTACGGTTAGCATTCGATGCCGCAAGATCTCGCACTTCAAATAAACTTAGGTTTTAACTTAGGAAACCTAGGGGCCAAAATAGGTCTTATGAAAACAGACAAGTCTCTTGGCGGTGATGATACCTCGACCACGACCCAAAGCACAGCTATTCCTTTTCGATTCAATCCCGCGCATCAAGATCAATTCCCAAGCGACCAATGTCCAAGCGAGGGACAAGAGGAAAATAGTAACTGTTTAGCCAATCAGAACAGAGGCTACCAATCAGGGAGCGAAACTCTGATGCCGGTGACGTCATTATGACGCAAATTGACATATAGGGTGTTTTTATAAAATATACACAACTTGTACACAACATATTAAAATAGTGACATTTATAAGTACTGGCCGTCTCAAGTGTCAATAAAATATCAGTAAACTAAAGAGGCCAACAAGTTGTCAGTGATTATCTATAATTTAGATAAAAACCATAAAAACACTCTGTATGAAGCTTGATGTCATACGGCTGTCACCGGCGTCAAAGTTTCGCTCCCTGCTGCCAATACATCGCTTGCGTTACCAGTGGATCCAACATTCAAACAATAATCGACAACCAATCAGAATAATGTACCTACTGCTTGACGAAAAGTGGCGTACAGGTTAGCCAACTTAAATAAAAAAACAAAACAACACGAAATGTTACCAGTAACGAAAATTAAATCAATGACTACAACTGTCACGTGGTGTTGCCACCCATTCACAGCGATTGAAAATTAAAACTACCCGAGAAACTTATTATTGACATTCGGATACCCGCGTTCATAAAAAAAATGACGAGAACTGGTGTCGCCGCCATCACAACACGACATACTTAATACAAGCATTTTTTTTTAATTTATTCGCATTTTCACTAATCAATCTTTACTATTACTATTAATGGAAAAGCATGTTTGTCTGTGTGTTACCTTTTTATGCTTAAACTGCAGAACCAATTTAAAATTACAGTATGACAATACCAATGTTTGTTACAATTACGTGTCTGACCCCAGAAAATCGCACAGTTCTTAGTTCTCCAGAGTCTCAGAGGCCTGCAGGGGAGTAAAAGGGGGAGAGGAGTTGGGCCTCCGGATCTCCCACTCACCGCACGAAATACAGTAGCAAAACTATTATTTCACGATGGTATTCTGTGGGAGTGTGGTACTAACCCGGTCAAGCCGGCCGATTCGTACTGCAGCCAGCAAGTGATTACAGTAAGGCTGTCTACCACATGTTTGTTATAATTACGTGTCAGTAATTAATAATGAAGGCAGCATAACACAGCCAATAAAAAAGTCAGTTTATTTAATCAAGCGTTACTTTGCAGAAGTCCATATCAATGAACTAAAAAAAATTACAGTGACAAATTAAAACGTTGGTTGTGGTTTATTAGTATTAACATCTGGTAGTAGGGTGTACGGTTGTGTTGCTCTGAAGGTGAGCTCTGGTTGAGTTCGAAACGCGTCAGCGTATTGTGGTGGTGGTGATAGATGGGTTTGTGTGTGTTCTTACAGTGTGGAGGTGGAGGAACTGCTTGACAACAATCTTGCATAAACTTAGCTATCATAAGGTCGCGGGTGAGCAACGAAATTCTTTTAGGTCACTAAAAAATGTCAGATAATCTTAATTTTTAAGTCTGAAATGATCCCACACTGTATACATATTTCTTATGAGTAATATACATGTCTACAAATTCGTTACACTACTTAAGTTTGTACAATGTTAAAATTCGCTACGGTGCAAGAAGTTGCCTTTTAGAGCTAAATGCTCAATAACGCATATTTCAGTGGGGGCAGAAAGTTTCAGATTTCGCCCCCTCTTCAATTTAGAATTCGTCTCTTTAGATTTTTCCTTTATTTCCCGTAAGGGGATAATTGAAAGCGATTGGGAATTATTTGAGAAGTTTCGGTGCAAGATTAATTTTCGAATTTAAAAGTTTCTAGGGAAAATGTTGCCATAATAAATTATGTAAAACTGTTATCGAGTTTGATGGCTCCTTGAATCGAAGTAACGCTGAAGTAATAATTGAGTATTATTGATGCTTCTGCGAAATAAGAATGAACGAAGATACAAGTTTATCTCATTTACCTAATCTATTAATTACATATTATTTTCATCTTATCATGTTGCTATTTCTATTAATTACATATTATTTTCATCTCATCATCAGGCTTCCTCTCAGAGTGAGAGAGGGCTTGGGCCATAATTCCCACGCGGGCCCAGAGCGAATTTGGAACTTCACACCATTGAATTGCTTCGCAGGTTTGTGCAGGATTCCTCACAACGCTTTCCTTCACCGTAAAGCTCGTGGTGAATTTCAAATGTAATTTCGCACATAAATTCCGAAAAAATAAGAGGTGCGAGCTGCGGATCGAATCCACAACCCTCTGCTTGGGCGGCCATAGGTCAAACCACAACGCTACGGCGTTTTATGTGCTTATTTATAATTACTAATATTTCTATAGTACCGTGGCTATTAAGCAGGGTTCAAAAGAGAGACTGGCCTTTATGAAAACGCTGTGGGAAAGGAATTCTAAAAACACTCTGGACTCAGCACTGGCGGTTCCGTATAGGTATGTCTAAGGCTCCGATTCCACCAGAAAGCAGAGATGTGCGAGGAATATGTTTTTTATGAACCAATTGAAACGCTTCATTTACCTAGCCTCGCTCCGCTCAGCTGTTTCCACCAGAGCTGTGCTTATTGTCAAAAGCGCAACACAGTCATATTCTCGATAACCTCTGGTGAAAACGCAGCCTTAAAATCAAACTGGTCAGATCTAAGTAAGTAACCACTTGCTCGTTTGCCATCCAGTCGAATAAAAAAAAAAACTTCATAAAGTAACTACAAAGCCGCTGGTAGGTTATTTTTAGGGTTCCGTGCCTCAAAAGGATAAAACGGAACCCTTAGGATCACTTTTTGTCCGTCTGTCTGTCTGGCTGTCAAGACCCTTTTTCTCGGGAACGCGTGGAGGTATCAAGCTGAAATTTATGTCAAATACTCAAGTCTACTGCCCCTTGGAGCTGTGAAAAAACCAAACTTCTAAGCCGACGCAATCAAAAGATACAGCCGTTTATGCTGCAAATTTTCGACATTCGCAAAGGAATCAAAACCTACAGGGTACTTCCCGTGAACTCAGAATCTTGAAATTTGGTACGAAGCAACGTCTTATAGCACAGATAAAGGAAAAACTGCGAAAAGCGTAAATTTTTAGTTATATCATATAATAAAAATATATGTAATAATTGGTACGGAACCCTCGGTGCGCGAGTCCGACTCGCACTTGACCAATTTTTATTTTTCCCTAAGACCGACTCACGCTTGACCAGTTTATCTGATGATATGTGTAATTTATCTGTATATAAATTTCTGATATGTATTACGGTTCTGGAGATATAGCCGTGTGACTGACCGACGGAAAGTGTAGCAAACTAGCAAATAGGGTTCCATTCCATTAGCACCCTTCTATTGCAAAAGAAAACTTAAAATAGCTGGAAGATAAATACAATATTTCATCAGAAATTTAACGAAACGGACAGAAAGTTAATTAAATCTTATCTTATCTGAAGCGGAATTAAAACTTGAATTTAAATCGAGATGTTACGAGTTAGTTCATTTCGCGTTGGAGACAATGAAAGTTACTGTGTTGTTTATTAAAAAGCAGCCAAGTGCGAGTCGGACTCGTGCACGAAGGGTTCCGTACCATGTATACAACCATTCATTAGAAATTAGCTAAAAACGGCAAAAAAAATCACGTTTGTTGTTTGGGTGCCCCCTTAAATATTTATTTTATTCTGTTTTTAGTTATTGTCATAGCGTCCACAGATATACATGGGTAATCTGTGAAAATTTCAACTGTCTAACTATCACGGTTCATGCGATACAGCCTGGTGACATACGGACGGACGGAGTCTTAGGGTTTATAAGGGCTTATAGGGTTTACGTTTTTACCCTGTGGGTACGGTACCCTAAAAAAATAAGATAAATAAGTTGAACTAGTCGATATCACCCAAAAAATTACTTAGAAAAAAAAACAAATATCAAATATCTCTCTCAAAAACAAAACAAATTTAGTTTGACGAATCTAGTATATGACTTTGATTTTGAACGCTAAAAGATCTGGGTTCGCAATGAGGTCTTTTCTTCTTCTCTAGTTCACTTTTTTTTAAACAAAGCTCGTTTTTATGTTTTTTTTTTCATTTTAAGTTAACTGATAGTCAGTTTGTCTGGTTGCAAATATTTGTTTTGTGTATGAGTGTAAAGAAAAGACAAAGCAGTGTATGTAAATGTGCATAATAAGTCATAATAAAATTCGTGTGCTATAAAAAAACTCGCCTGTAGGCTCATTTCGCATACCAATATCGTATTTTAATGCTTTATATTAAGTTTATATTTTAATTGCATACATACATTATTGGATTTTCTGGTAGTCCAAAGATTTTGTAAATTATAATTGTACCTCTTTTGACATTATTAATAATATTTATGAGAAGTCTAAAGATGGTGTTAGAGTGACTTATAATGAGAAATTAGAATAGAATGAAAACTTTTTGAAATTTTGTATTAGTGTAATTCTCTGAATTGAACTATATTGTATTGCATGGAATTCTTTAAAGCAATAAATGACTGAATACTGAATACTGAATTAATTAAAATACCTACACAAAAAAAAACTCAAAGGATCCCCATTTTGGCAAGGTTCCGAAGATAAAAATGCTTTTCATTATGTAACAGTCATACAAAGTACTATAATAATAGCATGATGTTAACAATAATAGTAATTAAAACAGTACGGTAACATAGCAAAGTTCCGTAGCAACTACAAACTTATTTTCTTTCTGTTCTTTCAGCTGAAGCTCCAAGATATATTTACCTGAAACAAAGTAGAATTTTTATTAGTACATTTTGTAGTCTTCGTGAAAAAGGAAGTCTGTCTTACAGTTTTGGGGTCCCGGTGTAACAAAAAAACCTTAGAAAGGTATTATTGTATATTTTCTTTTTATTATAGTTAAGGGAAGCCGTGGTGGCCGAGTGGTTTGACCTATGGCCTCTCAAGCAGAGGTTCGTGGGTTCAAACTCCGGCTCGCACCTCTGAGTTTTTCGAAATTCATGTGCGGAATTACATTTGAAATTTACCACGAGCTTTGCGGTGAAGGAAAACATCGTGAGGAAACCTGTACAAACCTGCGAAGCAATTCAATGGTGTGTGTGAAGTTCCCACTCCGCACTGGGCCCGCGTGGGAACTACTGCCCAAGCCCTCTCATTCTGAGGGGAGGCCTGTGCCCTGCAGTGGGACGTATATAGGCTGGGATGATGAAGGCTTAAATTATGTAGTTGTAAAGACTGAATTTCACAAAATCTATGAACGGAAGTACGAATATTGAAACGGTCAATGTATAATTGACCGAAAGTTTTAAATCCCAAAAGTATGGGTTATTCTAAGGGGATTTGGAGGTGGAACACCATGGGGCCTACAGGCCCTTTATGCCTCTATCTCGCTCATGCCAACAGGTGTAACCGTCTAATAAGAGGATCCTACCACTATGTATGTGGCTCTCGGGTATATTTACGGTGCTGGTAGCGCTAAAGAGATAGCTTAAAGTTAAATTTAATATGCTTGAGCATATTCTACATCACAATATCTCTTTATTATTTTATTAAGCATGAGTCTTTAGCGAACATAATAATTGACACAAATAATTTCGAAACGAGGCTATCCTACGTTATCACCATAGACGTAGGATAGACATTACACGGTTATTGAAAATCCTTTTTTTCGCGGAACCCTTCCCACAAAACAAGCTCGTTTATTTCCTTTTTCCTTGTTAGACCACACACGCCCGCATCTTTAATTCCGGTGGCGAGTTCCAAACTCGACAACTCTAATGCGCGGTCTATCGTTTCGCGGGAACTATATCGAAGTCGGCTTAGTCCAAGGATTGAGAAGTTTTCCTCAGCGTTTGTCTTTAATATACTTTGGTGGAAATGAAGTACTAGTCATGAGCTGGGTAGAAAATGGGTGGGGATATGTTTGACCTAGTATTTGTCGCCCCAAAATCTAATCGCGGGATTTGACATAGTTAAGTTTTTTTTTTATTCGACTGGATGGAAAACGAGCAAGTGGGTCTGCTGATGGTAAGAGATCACCACCGACCGCCATAAACATCTGCAACACCAGGGGATACCTCACGTGCCAGTAATTTCACCGGCTGTCTTACTCTCCATGCCGAAACACAACCAGTGCAAGGCCTGCTGCTTCACGGCAGGATTAGCGAGCAAGATGGTGGTAGTAATCCGGGCGGACCTTGCACAAGGCATTTGCACAAATACGGTATTTGACTATTTTGTATATGTTTTATAAATTAAAACTACACAATGCCTGTTATCGAATAGAAAAACAATATTTAAGCAACCTTTACAAATAAAAAAGTTATAAAGGTTTGAAATTCAAGATTAGACAGAGAAAGACATACTGGCATGTGACGTCACACGCCAGTACCGCCATACTTGCTGCATAGAGAAAAGCGTTTGAGAAAGAGACAGGTACATAGATTTTTCAAAAAATCACTATCAATCCAATTTTCAACCGATTTAAATTTTCTCTTCGCTGAACACTATCTGTTTATCTATATTTTCATAATAATATTAAGATATGGCAAAATCAGGAGTTGTCAAATACCGTAAAATTCTGGTGGTTGAAATTCCATTGTATTCAAAAATATATCTTCACTCTTCCGCGGATCGGCAAACGTAGCGTAGGACGTCCACGAGATGGACGGATGAGCTGAATAACGCTGCGCGTTCT
The DNA here is from genome assembly GCF_025370935.1 of Choristoneura fumiferana. Classification (NCBI taxonomy): domain Eukaryota; kingdom Metazoa; phylum Arthropoda; class Insecta; order Lepidoptera; family Tortricidae; genus Choristoneura; species Choristoneura fumiferana. The sequence goes on from NC_133500.1 coordinate 5,368,881, forward strand.
CGGTGGATACAGGCCACTTCTAACCGAAGCAACTGGAGGACTATGGGGGCCTATGTCCAACATTGGACGTCCTACGGCTGATGTGACGATAAATCAAATTGCTACGGGAATTGCTAAAAATTCCACCAAACCAAATTCCAATTTCATTTAAGTCGTATATGAACGTATGTGCGGAATTTATAGCTTAATCCCGTATGAATAACGAAACATAAAAGAACTAATGTGTTACTAAACTTAACCCACGGCTTTGGATGCCTAAACCTTAAAAAAATCGCATTTAACGTTAGTGTATTGCTGTGAATAGGTTCCAATCTGGTTACGCAAATCCGTTACCAAAGCAGATTGGTAACCGGTTCCGTTCGTTAGTAACCGTACGTAACCGAAACTCGGTCACCCATTACACGCGTGTTCGAGCTTCGTGCGAGGCTGTTCGAGGCACATAATGTTGCTAGATGAGAGAATACAAAAACCCTGAATAATTTATCAAAAAATATCTTTTTTTTTTCAAACTATCGTGAGACTCACGCATAGTGAAATCAAAAGGGGAACTCACATATTTAGTCAAGTTAATCTCGACATGTGTTTAGGACTAATAGAGAATATTACTGCAATTTTCTGCCTTCAGAGTGAAGCACAACCGTCAAGAGTTTTTTGAGTATCTTAAATGCCATTATATCATATTATTTCAATTAAAATTTTGAAAGTATGGCTCTATGGTTGCTATCGATGTAAATATCATGTTATTTTGTTACTTTTAAATATATCATGATTTTAAATAATTTATTGAATCAGGCGTTACTTTGCGGAGGTCCATATCAATGAACTAAAGGTAAATTTAGTTTCATCTCCCTTGCTACGGCTTGGACCTAATTTCAGCAATGGTAGTTAATGAAACATGCCTTGACAGTAAATAAATAAAAATCAAGGTAGTTTTGAAGGACGGTTAAGAAATTTATTAATAATTGTGGTAGTTTTGTTCATAAAACGTATGTGGGTACTTGGGGAGTTACAGTGACAAGTTAAACGGTGGTTGTGGTTCGTTAGTCTAACAACTGGTAGCATGGTGTACGGTTGTGTCACTCTGAAGATGAGCTCTGGTTGAGTTCGAACGCGTCAGTGTAGTGTGGTGGTGGTGATAGATGGGTTTGTGTGATTTGTGTGTGTTCTTACAGTGTGGAGGTGGAGGAACTGCATGAACACGCATATTTTGCATAAGCTTAGCTATCATAAGGTCGCGGGTGAGCAAGGAAATTATTTTAGTTCATATCATGATTTCTATATGTACGAGTATTAATACTCTTTGGTCATGATTTGTCATGGTGACAAAATATAAAGAGAACTGCAGGGCTATTACGAAATTCAAAAATCGAAGTTCGTATCGTACCGTCCCTTTCACTCGTATTAAATAATAATAAGCGTCGGCGGGACGGTACGATACGAACTTCAATTTTCGAATTTCGTAGTAGCCTTGCTGATATTGTCATGAAAGTTTGTGCTAGTGTCGCCCCCTGCAGAGCGCTTTGCCTAATAATGACCTATTCGTAGCACTTCCTCTCGAAACACGCCACGGCAGCCGTTGCAAATAGCGCACTCAAGAGGAACTATGAATTAGTCCGAAACATGTCGAGCTAAACTCGAATAAATACCTGAGTTATCCGTTTTGTTTCACAAAATCATTTTATTATATTTTATGGCAAGAAAACACCCGAGAAAAAGAAAAGTATGATATTAGTTTTATATGACAATGAATGTGTGCTTGAACGTTTGTTAATCATGTAAGTTTAAGGATGATTCTGTCGAGCTTTCGAAATACGTTAGTATTTTGTGTAGTATTTATGATAGTTGGGTCTGTGTGGCATTATGTGGAAGAGGGTAAGCTTGGATGTGAGCATATAAATGTAACGCAGACGTAGCTATGATACACAATCGTGTATCATAAGAATCGGAACAAGATGGATCATATAAATTGATAGGATTGTCAAACCCCGATTTCATCAGAAATCCAAATTTTAGTAAAACCACTTCACACTGGCAACACCGGCGGCGCTATTCGAGTCACGCGCCGCGGCGGTCGAGATTCAAAACTTTTTGTTTCATTTATTAAACCTTGACACATTCCCGAAGTTTCGCTTCGTGGAATTTCGGGACGTGTCGGGCTCTAGTGTGCTTCTAATCTTTTGTATAATGATGATAGTCGAAAGACCTGACCTCTATTTCACCAACGTGTCAATTATCAATGATATAATATCGAGTAAAAATCAATTATGTCTAAAATTAATTAAGTCTAGTGCGAAGGCCGTCGAAAAGTCAGATTGATGTTATTTGTATTTTATTCAAATGTGTATTTCTGTTTTATTTTGTGCACTATGTAACTTTATTGCTAAATAAATTATTCTTTATTCTTTATTATTATTAGTAGTTTTTATTTAGTTCTGTTGTCCGTCTGTACTTAATCAAATCTTGCAAGTTAAATTCGACCAATTTCTAGTGGTTGGATTGACTTGAAATTTGGTGTACTTATGTAAATTGCGTGACAATGCAATAATTTGGTAAGGACATCCTGGTAGTCCTGCTAGGATCGTCTCCACAGGGCGGAACTCTTCAACGGTCGACTTGGGGTTCGGTATGCAAATGTAGTTTGGGTGACAATACAATTACAGTCAACAAAAAGTACAGTCAGCAAAAAAATGCTTGTATTAAAAATGTTTTTTTACCAAAAACTTATTTAGTGATAATTTATGTTGTAAAGCTCGATTTTTTTGTCCTACTCTTCATTTAACTGTAGAATTGTCGTTAAATCTTGACACGAGTTTAGAACTGTGTCAGCTTTGCGATATAAGGCTCCGTTTCCACCAGAGATGTGCGAGGATGTGTTGCGAGGAAAGTGTTTCTTATAAACCAATAGAAACGCTTCCTTTACCTTTAATCGCACAGCATCTCTCTGGTGCAAACCAAGCCTTATTGTATCGTTTTGTGGTTAACAATTACGCGTATTTTTAAAATGGCCCCCTATGAAAGTAATAATCGCCCCAGTTAGCGTGGCAAAATAGGGCCCAGCACGATAGTCCTGTAAAATTTACCTTGATGGGTCACTGTAAAGTTTTAAGTACTCCGATGGCTTTACTAACTGATATATCTTCCTAAAAATCACGTCTATCCGTTGCTCCGTTTTGATGTGAAAGCAGGACATACAAACACGCAAATATACAAACACACACACTCTCAGATTTATAATATAAGTACGGATGGATAATAAAGTGACTCATTTAAAGTACGGAACTTTGAAAATTATGAAATATGAGGAATTTTACACCGTTTGATTTTGAAATAGCAACCGCAAAATCAGCATAAATTTTTAATACCGAAAACCTTCACTGTTTTAGTAAATTCGACTACAATTTCGAAACATTTCAAGCTGTCAATTCCACTTAAATACACTACAAATTCCATTTATTCCTTTAAGCATTTCAACGCGAACCTAATCCAGACCATAATTCATTCACAAAAAACATCCTAAACGCAAAATGTCACTATTTTATTCAATAGTCCAAAAATACATCACTGTAAAATTAACCTTGTTTAAAGTGCTACGATGGCTTTGCTAATTGAAATATCCTCCTAAAAGCGAGAATTAGGCACAATGGTTTCGATTTTTTTTTCTATCCCTATGTCAATTAGTTGGATTGGTTGTCTGCGTGATGAAGGCGCGTTAGCAGATAAATTAGTTACGGACTATTTTACAAGCTTTTCGTTTAACATAATAAAGAATATGCATTGTTAAATTGTTCGACGTGCTACGTGACCACGACTGCTCTGCCAAGAGTATCCGACAAAGAAGAAGAAGAAGAATTTCTTGCCCTGCAGTGACACATTACACAGGTTAGAAAAAAATAACAATACCTAAGAAGTGTTGCTGCTATAAAAAGTATCAATTAGACAGAAATCATTGTCAAGAAGAATGCGCCGCAGGAAACTTGATACAAAGTCATTTTTAACTGACTTTAACATTTAACAAAGAAAGCTAGCTAACAACGTCAATTAAAATTATACCTACCTATATACCGGTGTTGCCTGTAATACGAGCAAAAAATTAAAACATAGATCGTCCTCGAACAACATTAGTTCAGCGACTTTTAAAAATAATGGAGTCTTTGAATTTACCTTTTTTCATAAAAATTAAACACTGCTATCAATTTACGCCATCCTAGAACACAACTGACGTCGCCTGTCACGCTGCAAACATCAAAGCATTTTGCTTTACATTGCTTCTTCGAATAAACTTAAAAGTGTAATAAAATTAAATAAAAAACTATTTATTTTTAAAAGTAGGTAAAACTAATGTTGTTCAGTTGAAGGAGTATGATCTATGTTTTAATGATTAGCTCATATTACAGGCTAGACCCGGTAGATAAAAAATAGGATTTACGGTTAGTTAAGAACTTTTTTTTATTCGTCTGGATGGCAAACGAGCAAGTGGGGGTAATGATGGTAAGAGATCACCACCGCCCATAAACATCTGCAACACCAGAGGTATTGCAGATACGTTACCAACCTAGAGGCCTAAGATGGGATACCTCAAGTGCCAATAATTTCACCGGCTGTCTTACTCTCCAAGCCGAAACACAACAATGCAAGCAACTGCAGGATTAGCGAGCAAGATGGAGGTAGCAATCCGGGCGGACCTTGCTCAAGGTCCTACCACCTGCGAAAAATGTTTCCACCTTTAAAAAAAGTGGTACTTATTAAGTAAGTTTTTTTTTGACAAATCTTATTTTTAATTAAAAATTCCAATATAAAACATTTACAAAGCTCTGCTGTCCAACTAACCCAACAACTTGCTGAAGACAAGTAATTCAAGATTCAATTTAAAACCTTGTATAACATACTCTCTTGTATTGGATTAGAAATAGGAAAGAAAATCAATATCTTTATTTTAGCTGTTTCGGGAAATAATATTAGCGTGATGCCTAACTTTACGTAAGAATAAGCACAATAATATTCACTCCCGCATGGATTACAGATTTTCTGTTTATCCGAGTGAGCGAACAAAAAGGACGTAAGAAACCAAAGTAAGTAAGTTGTATTGTATTGTGAGCCTTCTTTATCATCAGGCGTAGGACGTCCACTGTTGGACATAGGTCTCCCCCATAGACCACTAATTGCTTTGGTAGGAACCGGTCTGCGTCCGTCTATCTCGTTGGTGGACGTCCTACGCTGCGCTAGCCGATAGGTACTTGATCTCTACTCGAGAACTTAGCCTACTTATTGAACGCGTAAACTTAAATCTTTAATCGAGTAATTATTGTAGGTTTATTAATTACGGGAATTATTAAAACCACTTCAACGATTTTAATGAGATTTGCTGTGTCAGGGTTTTTGGTAACAAGTAATTGATCTTGAAGTAATAATTAATTAAATAATAATTAATTGAGTAGTAACTAATTGGAAGTAGGTAATTTGGAGTTATTTCTGGAAAAAAATGTATTTTCGATATTTAGTTTTAGTTCGTTAGTTAGTTAAACTTGGTTGCTCTGGGCCTATTTTATTATTTCAAAATACATTTGGATGAAGACCAAAAAGTTGCACAGTATTAAAACTTGCGTTAGCATGTAGTTTTAATTTCCATTAATTTTTTTCATTGTGACACGAAAGTTAATCATATATTTGTATGGATAATTTTCGTGTCACAATGGAAAAAGTTAATGGAAATTAACTACGGAACTACTGGGAAATTAAAACTACGTGCTAACGCAGCTTTTTAACGCTGTGCAACTTTATGGTCTTCACCCATTTAAGTCGCTAAAGTTTAAGTTAGCAAACTTTTTAGTGTATTTGTGTGTGTAATTAACATTAATACTTTTCAGTTTTTTCTTCTGACTGTACATGGTTGACGGAGCGATCTGAATGGCTTCTGCAACACAATCGGGGCCATCCTCGCAATGCCAACAATATGACTGAACTGTACACGGAGTAGAGAAAAGTGAAGCGAACACGTAAAAAAATACGTGAAATTTAAACTGGAATTTCGCGTATAGCGCAGTATAGACGCATGCTGCATGCAAGCGTGTTAAAAGAGTAGCAATGTTAGTAATTCCAGCTTTTAATTATTTATATTTTAACCTATTTCTAGAAATTCATTAAAAACGCTTAACACAGTCTCAGACATAAGAAATAGGTATTGTGTAGTTTTATCTAATAGCTAATAAAAGAAAACGCTAGACGTCACTGTGACTCCGAGCGTGTTCGATGAAATGGCTACAAATATGTTCAACACTAAAGAATTTTATTGTGATGCGTTTGAAAATATATGACCGCTGATAGAAAGGAAGTGTGACTTTATGTGAAAAAAAATGTATAATTTAGTTATAAGTAGGTACTTAAGTAATATAATAAGTAGTTTTAATTTTTTATAAATGTAAATGTAAATACTTGTTTAGCAAACATGCCAACTTGTTACTCTTTAGGATTAATACCTGTTATTTACTTGTTTTAATTTGATTTCAATAAAAAATGTACTAGTGGCTTTTGATGGGGCAGACTATCAAATGCCGTTTCGTCTTTGACATCTCCGCATACTTCCCTCCCACGGCACTGTCACCGAATTCCTTCACCGGCTGCATACGACAGGTGCAACTATTAGCTTTTCGATTTGCCGATGCACTGAAGTTGGGTTCCGCTATTTAGGATTCCACGTGGAAAAAAGTCTCGATATTCTTAGATATTTTTCTAGGACAATAAAGAGTGGTTTATGTCAATCCAATTTATAGATAGGGTAAACAAAGACGCCATTAACCCTACCACAGACATTTAATGATGTGAAAACCTACAACCTATTGCAAAATAATTAATCTGTTCAGTAAATCGATTAATTTATTAAAGTATTTATGTCTATTTTATTATTTACAATACTCGATTTAATTCCAAAGACTTTTATTCAATTATAAAAGCAGTAACTTTTTTTTTTAATTTTAAAGTAAATAAATAATAATCGCTTATTCCATCGAGTATTAATCGTTTTTTAAAATGTCAAGTTTTCCACCGTCTCTACGCTAGTCTATGCTACTACCGATTATAAACGAGTTTCATTCAAGAAACAACGTCAGATTTTGACGAAGATTTTTCAAATGAAAATTAAATATTGAAATCAAGTGAATTTTGGTGAAAAAAGTGATTAGACGTCTAGTTAAAAGACACGAATTAAAGATAAATGTGTTTGTTTTTGATTCGATCCAGTGGGTGTTTATACAAGAATTTTGATGGAATCGCTTTGGTTACACTTTCCATAAATTGGATTTGCATAACGTATAATTGACATATATTTTTTCTAACCCAAAAAATTGAATTACCTACCTGCAAACCAAATATTTATACAGATTTTAGATTCGGTCCTCATTGAAAATCAGTGCCGAGGCTTGCCGTGGCATTATGCTGAGTGGGGACCTATTTAGCGTCATGTACGTCTTGTCTTAGTTCTATTGATGTTAATTGTGATGTTTTTATTGCCTTACATAAATGAATTTTCTTTCAAATTTAATCAAATTGTTATAGCATGAAAGAGAAAACTTTCATACTAATTTGCGCAAGTATACAATCTTTAATAGGGATGTTACTCGTCGTAACGGAACCTTAAGCGTGCGGGTCCGGCTCGCCCTTAGCCGGGTTTTGGCAGTGACAGCCATATCACATTGTGCATCACCCCAATCTTTGAGGATCATTACGTCCCGCTACGCTGCTCTGGCAACAAAATCCACTTACTGCCTATAGTGCCAAAAAATTGTATACACCACAAATCAAAAAATTGTATACACCATCTTGCTCGCTAATCCTGCCGTGAAGTAGCAGTGCTTGCACTGTTGTTTCGGCGTGGAGAGTAAGACAGCCGGTGAAATTACTGGCACTTGAGGTATCCCATCTTAGGCCTCTAGGTTGGCAACGGATCTGCAAAAGCCCTGGTGTTGACTTGCAGATGTTTATGGGCGGTGGTGATCCCTTACCATCAGGAGACCCACTTGCTCGTTTTCTATGCAGTCAAATAAAAATAAGTACCTACACAGAGGAGGTGGCCTTGCAGCGCTGATTTACGTATTAACTTATTCAACTGTCTATCTATTACAGTTTATAAAAAAAAATACAGCCCTATGCCGGACAGAGGGAGAGACGATCGGACGGACAATGACATTAATTAGGTTCCTTTTGTCACCCTTTAAGGTACTAACTACACCTTAAGCACCCGTGGGTGACCGAGTCCATCACGCCATCACCTTTATAGCGCCAGCATTCTTTCACAATAAGGTCAAACAATAGAACCCCCTAAATCTAAGCTATTCACCTGCGACCCCTTCCGGTGGTCACGTAGTGTTTTTATGTACTTCCGGTCGCTGTACTGGTAAACACCAACGTTGGGGCAAACGTTGGCCCCAATTGGCTGCCAATGTTTGAAGGATCCAATTTATGAACATAATTATTGGAAATTTGTAGACACAACTGCTACTGAACTATTTACAAGTAAGTATTATTAGTGCTCAAAACTTGTATATTAACTAAAATAGATACAGAATTTATTTCCAGAACAATACAGGTCCAACTATAAAAAGGGTATATTAGGTACAATAAAATTAAATAAACTAAAACTATAATAAATCTAAAAATGGACCCTGCGGCATGAAAGATGCTGCAGCATTTCCCCGCTGGATCGCAAGACTGATGCGTTGAGCGAGGAAACTGCCAGCTCTTCGGTCTCCTGTGGTATCTCCGAGTCTCTTTGATAGATCTTTGAAGAGATTAGTATTATTAGTATTTTAAGTTTAGATCAGTGTTATGTAAATGGTACGAACGAAATAGCAATATGAGCGAACGAATTTTCATGAACGGTACTCTTGCTAATGCCTGGTTCACATTATTCCAGCAAAATCGTGCCAGTAGCGTTACATTGCGGGGTCACAGTCCAAACGAGTTACACTAGATCGATCGAGCACCGCAGTGTCATGCTACTGGAACAGTTTTAATGGAATATTGTGAACCGGGCACAAGCGACGCATCGGATATGCATCGCTTAGCGACAACACAATTTAGCTTCCCATTCAAACTAACCCTGATGAAGAACCACAGATTGCTTCGAAACTTACCCTCCTAACGCCCAGAGTCCTTTATAAAGGACTAATTGTAATTTGAAATCAAACTATCATAATAATGACAAACGGACATCAACATAAATCAAAAATTTTACTTGGGCGTTAGGAAGATATCGAGCGTGCCTCTACTGCTATCATGTAGGTAAACCGTGCAGGTACAGTCACCAGCACCAATATATGCATAAATATAATAAGCATGCATAAATATCTGCTACGACTCTATTTCTAGGGCCGGAAGCTTTTTCACGCTCCGCTGTGCCAGATATTAATGCTGGTGATTGTACAGATGCGTTCATATTTCTGTACCTAATTTTTAATAACAACGTAAGAAGACCGTGAAAACTAATAATTGAACTACTGATCCACGAGGAATCCGCAAAACAATTTTTCGAGAAAACTATCCTATGTCCCTTTTTAGGGTCTTAAATAATCTCCATACCAAGCTGTTATCCACGATTTTGTTTATAGCTTTTTCCGGGATAAACACTATCTCATGTCCTTCCCATGATCACAAACTATATTCATACCAAGGTACATCACGATCTGTGAAAATACGTACCGCTAACGTTACGTAACGTAATTAACACATAGGAACCTAAGTTAACACTTTACAAAAAATATCTAAGTTAACTTCAGTTGCGTATAACCTACCTTAAATAAACACATAACAATCCACAGCTCACTTGATCGTAACACCGTTTTTGAACGCAGAGGCAATAAATTCAATCAAACCAACACCAACTATTTCCCTATCCAAACATTTGACCAAGCATTGGCCCCAACATAACATGCCGAAATATAGCCCATTATTATAAGGAAAAAGGATAAATGCGTAACTTAATGGTATATGGTCGTTCTCTACGTGAAGGCCAGCAACGAATCCTAAATACTGAGACGTAAAATGTCGTATCTGTATCGTAATATCGAGGCGCTTACAACATTTTGATCACGAATTTTGTGTATTGGGTATAAAGTGTTTGGGTGAAAAAGGGCGTAAGTGATACCGCTACTTTATACACTTAAGTCCTTTTGGAAAACGGGTAGCGTTTGAGGTGTTGACCGCTGTTTTGTGATTCTGGTCGCATGAAGTGTTAGGGTTTATTATTATTATTATAAGATATTGCTGAGTTTTTTTATTATATTGGTATATAATGTGTAATATTTTTACCTTTTATTTTGGTAGTTCTTTTGGAACACAATAGTATTTATTTATAGTCCATCGTACCCCGAACACAGGCCTCCGCTTGTAATAAGAGGGCTTGGGCTGGGCCGTAACTCCCACGTGGTTTACTTACGGATTGGGAACTTTACAAACACCATTGACTTGCTTCGCAGGTTTCCTCACGAAGTTTTCTTTCACTGTTAAGCTCGTAGTAAATTTCAAATGTAATTTCGCAGGTCAATTTAGAAAAAGTCAGAAATGCGGGCCCGAATTTGAACCCACGATCCTCTGCTTGAGAAGCCATATCTAGGTCAAACCACTAAGCCGTATTTCGTAAATACGGTCAAGGAAACTGAATCACCTACCAGGGTAACCTTTGTGCTACTAATGTCACGTTGACATCCCATACAAATGTATACCAGAAAAACAATAGCGAGATTGATTATGAAAAGGTTTCACCCTGGTATGTGGGTCAGACTCCTTGACTGTACAAATAAAAGAATAATTGTTATTTACATACGTATAGTGTTAATAATGTCTGCAAGTAAATGGTACTAAAATGAATTCCCAGGCAATTATCTACGTTTTTCCTAGAAATGCCAGTTTAATACCTACAATTTATACCGCGTTTCAAGAAATAATAGCCCGCCATCACAAACATCAACAATTATTATTGTGTAAACAAAATATTTTCCCTCAAAAAGTATATTTAACGGTCCGTTAAAATAAATAAGCACCCTGAATACTAAAAAAAATACAGAGCAAATCAAATATTTGAACCTTTATTTCCCTTTACGTCCTTAGGGAGATACGCCCTAAGATTTATGCCCGTTATCTTATCTTTCCTTAAAAGATATGAGTTTGAATAAAGCCCTAACATGAGTAATGTGGCGGAAGGAACGACGCCATTTTGTTTGACAATACCCGATAGATGGAAGAATTATTTATGTTGTTCTAAAACCCTTGTAGGTTTCTGACGCAGAAATATTCAGAGAGCCTTGCGCAATATTATAATATACTTAGGAAAATTAATCATAAAACTGGCTTAGTACGATTTGGACCCGCGTACAGAGGGTTCCGCATGAATTAGTGGGTATTTAAAAACATGAGGAGATACGTAGAAGAACGAGGGTCAACCGCGGATCGGCAAGCGTAGCGTAGGACGTCTATCGACGGGATGGACAACCTGGTTTAAGTCGCGGGTTCACTGTGGAAGCAAGTCGCTGCAACCGAAGCAACTGGAGCTCTATGGGGGAGGCTTATGCCCAACAGTGGACGTCCTACGGCTGAGATGATGATGATGATGAATAATAGTTACGTAATAAATAAAACCAAGTTGTTCTCCGTTACTAGCACGGCAAGATCCTCGTATGATTTCAATGAATTTAATTAATTTTAGTAGATTAGAGTATCACGAGGATTAAATTATAAAGCCCTGGCTTAGTCCATCTTAATGAGAATCTAGCTGTACTACACAAAGGCACAGAAGGCTAGATATATCCACAGAGAAAACTATGCTGTTTTGGGACAACATAGTATTCTGATAATTTCTGGAGTCCTCCAGAATGCCATGTCGTCAACATAATTTAATCTTGTTGCTTCCTAACTTGTCATACACCTACTGATGTGCCAAAGGAAATTTTCCAAAATTGACGAATTTTTCGTATAGGAAAATTTCGGAAACTTCTCACATTTTTGTATGGAGATTGAAACTTTCCGTTTCTTAAATTTAAATTTCCCATATTGCTTGTGAAAATTTCCAGAAATTTCCGAGAACTTATCCAACTTTTTGGAAACTTTTGATGCGCTTCGTCTTTGTAATTTTTTTAACCCTCGACGCAAAAAGCCGGGTATTAAAATGACAAAGTCGGGGGTTTTCCAACTTTTTATTAGTCAGGTTTTTAAAACCCCGACTTTGTCACTTAAAAGTTCAATACCTAAAAAATGGCTAAACCGATTTTGATGAAACCTTTGCAAGTCAACCAGATTTCAAATAAAAAAACCGAATTTAAATCGGTTCAACCGTTTAAGAGCTACGGTGCCACAGACAGGCACACATAGCGGTCAGAACTTATAACACCTCTCTTTTTGCGTCAGAGGTTAATAAATCTAATCTAATGTAATCTAAAGTATAACGTGATCTGCTGTATAGTTATCCGTTGTAATCGCTATTCAGATGAAACTATCAAGGCTTTCTATCTGAGTGAATTCGGTTAATTCAATACCATCTAGATTTGAATGTCATTCTGAGTATGTGTGATACTTACCATACTACATAACTTCTATCTTATTTTCTTAAACTATGCTAAAGGAAGGAGGAAAAAAGCCGAAGTAGCACAGTGGTTCAACCTATGGACTCTCAAGCAAAGGATCATGAGTTCAAATCCGGACTCAGTTTTCCAAAAATCATTTGCAAAATTACATTTCAAATTTACTAGGTACGAGCTTTCGGTGAAGAGAAACATCGTGCGCAAACCTGCACAAAAATGCGAAGCAATTCAATGGTGTTTGTGAAGTTCCCGATCCGCACTGGGCCCGCGTGGGAACAACTCCCAAGCTCTCTCATTATGAGAGGAGGCTTATGGGTTAGTACCACACTCCCACAGAATACTGGCGTGAAATAGTAGTTTTGCTACTGCGTTTCGTACGGTATTTAATTCCCCTCCCCCTTTTAATCCCCTCCCCCTACCCCTCCTCTATTCCCCTCCCCTTTACTTCTTTCCGCTGGCGTTCGTGTCGTCATGGTGTGTTGTATGTTTTTTTATGTTTTAGTTTTTAAATGGGTCCCACTGAAAAACAGCGTTGCGGCTTGCCGTAACACTATGCTGAGTGGGGTCCACTTTATACTATTCGATGTTATTTTTATTCTTTCCATCTAATGTATTTTTATGGGTTCTCTATCGTTTGCCCGAATTTCATATGCCCGAATGTATCGTTTTCTAGAATTTCATTTGCCATAAAGTAATTTATTTATGAATTAGTAATTTCTTCAGAGTTGATATTAAACTCTCTCTCTCTCTCTCTCTCTCTCTTCTCTCTCTCTCTCCGCTCTCTCTCTCTCTCTCTCTCTCTCTCTCTCCTCTCTCTCTGTCTCTCTCTCTCTCTCCTCTCTCATCTCTCCTCTCTCTCTCTCTCTCTCTCTTTCTTTAGACCGGCAACGCACCCGCAGTCCTAATAATGCTGTGAGTATCCATGGGTGGCGCTGATAGCTTGCTATCAGGTGACCCGCAGGCTCGTTTGCCAGCTGTTTGATAAAAAAAATTAAGAGACGATGAAAGAGCGTCGGTAAGCAAAGATGAGGTACCTACTAGAAAAATGCTAAGAACATTAAATGCTACATATTTTATCTATAATAGGACAGAGCGTAACACAACCTTTAGCCCCTTCATTGTCATTATTCATTATATTCCTGTTAGTTATTTCAGTAACATAATATTATTCTTGCCTTTTCTTCTCACTTAGTGCCTACATCGGGCATAATAACTAAGAAATGATAAAGTTTGTTTCTAGGTTCAAGTTACATACACTCATCATCATCATCAGCCGGAAGACGTCCACTGCTGAACAAAGGTCTTTAGGACCCCACAGTAAACGGCAACTCGCCACACGCATCCACCGGTTGCACGCACCTCTCACGATGTCGTCAGTCCTTATGGGAGGCCTGCTAACGCGTCTTCCGGCTAGTGGTCGCTACTCGATTCTACTCATATATTTTTCTTTTGAGTTCACCATCTTCGTCCCAGGCTATATATGTCAGCGGCCGATTGTAGGTACAATCCGCCAGATCACGAAATTCCTAGGCATATCGTGAAATGGTGCCATTTCATGAATTGTCTAAAGGACATTCGCCATATCGTTCAAAACTCACCGTTTAACGATTTGCCTGGTGAAGTTTAGGCAGATCATGAAATTCCTAGGCATATCATGAAACACGAAATGCCGCCATATCGGTTCTGGCACTTCGCCGGCCGCTGCCGCGGCACGTTCGCTTGGCTCGCTCGGCTCGTGCGTTGTGGTCACAATTCATTATAACCACTCCTCGCTTCGCTCGTCGTACCTAAATTTTTCTTTTTTTCGACATATCACGATGTGCCCGTTATAGAGCTAGGAATATCGACGAATGCTCTAATCGATCTCCCGTATTGTTTCTCAGGCACATCGTGATATGTCTGACCAACTTTTAGGCATATCATGAAATGGCGCCATTTTACGATATGCCTAGGAATTTCGTGATCTGGCGGATTTTACGATCGGCCGCCGGCATTATACATCCCGCTGCTGGGCACAGGTCTCCTCTCAAAATAAAAGTACTTGAGCTGTAGCTCCCACGCGGTCTAGTGTAGGTTGCAGGCCACACGCCATTAAAATTTAATCTCTTTGCAAGTGTGTACAAGTTAACCGCGGCTTTGCTTACGCTCACTTTTAAAATAACCGACGAACACATTTTATCCTTCGTGTATATGTGGAGTGTGGTATGCGTGTATTGAAGCGTGATGAGATGATGTACGTTTGAATTTGAACGAAGAATGAATACTGAGTTTGAGTGAAGAACAAATGAGATGTTATGGCAGTTGACGACGTACGAGGAACGTAAACAGACGTGTGTGTTCATTGTGTTTTCTTTTCTAACGTAATTTTATACGATTTGTATCATTTTTTTCAAATTCGCTGGCCAATAAAGGCAACTACAAGCTACTGCTCCGTTTCATTTCACGAACTGGTTCCCACATATATACAATATGTATTTGTAATATAATATTGTTGTGTCTTGTGTATGAAAACTGGAAGTAGAAATACAGTTCCTTGTAAGCTTCTGTTCGGCGTTTCCTTTAAAACAAGACCTGCGCTGTTCACAATCTCTCAAAGCGCCGGTGGCGACACCCCTTGTGATGCTGGCGGCGGTGATTGCTGATCAGGTGACAGGCGTGCATGTTTCGATGGCAGCAAAGTAGATACGGACATCTACATTTTTTCAAAAAATGCTTTTTTACAAAAAATAACTTATTTCAACCATATCTACAAGTCTGTTTTAAAAAATTATTTCAAATTTCAAAATAATAAGAAAATTTGGCACGTAAAAGAAAACATCTACACCAGCTTTTTAAAAAACATCGCAGTAGAAACGGACATTTGAATTTATCCCCTTTTACTTCGGAGGTTTGACAGGATGCTTGAAGTCGTCAATAAAGTCATCAGTCACCTGTCACATTCGGATTTGAAATTTTAAGAAAACAATGCAAGATACCTACGAAAGTGAGGACCTGTGAAACAATCATGTTATTATTATAGTGTTAATTGTCGCAATATTAGCGCTAGTAATGAGATTTCTTTTGAGGTTACGGCCTGACGTAAACACGGACATATGCCAGTTGTCCGTTTATACGTCATACTTTTTGCAATATGTCTCAATCTACAAAATTATTATTTCTTAATTTCTATGAGGAAATTATTTGTTTTTTTTTTTCTTAAATATTTTAAACACATATATAGTACTTAAACATTGGTTTCGTACACTTGTTTTTATTTTTTTTAAAGAAAATGAATTAAAATTCTTAAACAACCAAGTCAGTACTCAAGTTTCTATTGATTGCAGCTTACCGCTTTTGGATACAACACGCCTGAACAGATCTTGACTGATGATGACGAGCAATCTGTTTTTTCCTAATAGTAGAAAGTAGTAGGATATCGATTATACTATTCATCATCAGCAATAGCAGTCCGGACATAGGCCTCTCCCACAAACCGCCATTGCGTCCTGTCCTCGCTAGACGCATCCAGCTTCTACCAGCAGCCTTTCGCAGATCGTCTCTCTACCTGGCGGAGGGCGTCTTACACTACGTTTGCCGAGACTCACATAACTTCAGCGGTTGTCGGTGCTTCAACAGATATGACCAGCCCCACTGCCACTTGCTAATTCTATGAGCTATTGTTGATGACCTTAGTTCTGTGTCGGATAGTCTCGTTGCGGATTTTATCCTTCAGAAAAACTCTGAGCATAGTTCTGGTC